>NW_020170508.1:114108-154455 GCF_000524195.1 Echinococcus granulosus
CCATAAGTGATGATGGGGAGAAAAGTGCATTTTTGATTAGTAGCTGTGCATTATACAATCATCAAAGCTAAACGTATTTAAAAGCCAAATTACTTTATTTTTAGTTGTTTAGGCACACAGGTAATTAATTCAGGCACTTATGAAGTTCTTAATAAGCTTTGAAAATAATCAGCAATGACACAAGACAGTTAAGGGCAAAAATGATATTATATGCCTTGAATTTCTTCATGCATTTGTGCACACTTCAACTAACATTTATGCAATAACCATGTCTTTTATCCTAGCGATTTCCCAACTTATTTATGTTGACTGAGACTCACCCGCATCTTTCAGGAAATCCAGCGCACAAAATTCCATTTAGCTTGTTTTTTTTGCTTTTGTAAGGGCATATAAGCGTAAAAGGTGATTTGAGGCCACTAGCAACATAAAGAATGTAGAATTCTACATAAAGTGTGGGACCAGTCAGTTTAATCAGTAGGGTTTTCCTACATTCTTTTCACCGCTGGTTTTTATTATCACTGCAGGGGATTATTGTTGTCATTTCTTTTAGAATAACTGCGAACTCAAACAATGAGCTACTCCTCGTACGAAGGTAGACTTCTGGAGGTGTTTTCTCACTTTGGGATGATCCAAAAAGACGCTTCCGAAGAGGGCGAGGACGCGCTGATCAGTGTGATATTGAAGATTCCAAAGACACGCCTGCTTAAAGACATTGGACAGTTGACAGAGGCGTATCTTGCTATGCAATCCCTTAATCCATCCAACGCGGTAAATTACCTGAGTTTCGTGACTGGAACCCTTTTCGAACTGGTTAGTCATCCTGACCCTGACGTCCGAATGGCGGCTGACGAGGGCATCAACCAGATTGTTAAGGTAATTTGCCCCTCTTTGGTATCTTTTCTTGGTTGGCGCCCCTCTAATAAAGTTCTTGGAATGTCTTCTCATTGTGGCGAGTTATTTTAGCACCCTTTGGTTTTATTCTCCACTTCTCTCTGATTAAAAAGCAGTCTCTTTACTTGTATTGGTTCCATTCGCCCCTAGGTCTAAGTGGGAGTAGGGACAAGTAAGGCTGTTCATTCATTTTAAGTTTGGGGCCTCCTTCTGAACAGAAGAGTTCGATTCCTTTCTACCTCCTTAGCTAAAAGCGGATTTCTGGTCTTACTAACATAGTTTGCTTTAAGATTAACACGTTCACTACTAGTGTTGCATATGTGACGTTGCGATTTCCCTGAGTACGGCGTTACGAATATATGATTTGGGTGTTTCTAGTCCAGAGATAGTTACATCATTTAATTTATGGGCATTTGTTAAATCGATCATTTCGGTAGTGTGTTGGTGCCATGATTGGACAATGAAGCATTTGACCTACGGTGGCGGATTCTACTCTGAGATCTTGGCAGCTGAAATGATGTCATCGTCTACCTTGTTTCTGTCGTGCTCTTATTTCTTATTCACGTATTGTGCTTTAGACGTTCTCATATGATTGTGTAATGCCAGGACAAGGTGGTAATCGCTTACAGAAATAGAAAAGGAATGGGGACAAAGTGAGGCAGCACGTTGCAGCCATCGGAACTGAAGCGTTAATTTTCTCTTGGGTACGAGGTGATGTGTTGTGTTGTTTTGCTGGAATAATAATAGGGCCAGTTCTGTTTATTTCGAAAGAATTTTTTCACTGTACATCTTTGAGTTGCGTCGTGTAGGTAGATCTTGTGTATAACTGCCTAGCCTTTAGTGAGCGAACAATTCCTAGTGAATATTTGCCTCTTCAGTTCACCATACGCCTCTAAACACGACAGCACAGTCATTTGGGGTGAGGTGATAAATCCGCCTAAGTAAGGTTGGAATACAATGACACCTCTTATTACAAGTCAGTATCAGCCGATCCAAGAGTCATACGCTCTTATAAGTTGAAGGAAATGAAGAACAGCTAATTGCTAATCTCCTGTTCTTATGGATGTTTGCTAATGTGTTGGTGGGACCCACAAGTTTTAGATTACGTAAGCTTTGTTTTAAATTCTGCAGGAAATATCCTGCTTCTCCAATTTTCTGTGCTTGAATGCGACAGCCTTTGCTTGTGTGTTCCGTGCTCTCCTGCAACAATGATTTTGTATTAAATTGTTGCACATGGACTCATTAAACAATCGCCTCGGGATGCATACGAAAACTGAGCTTTTCTATGGTAGTGAACAAACTGTGCCGTCTTACAGAGATGGTTTGATTCATTTGGGAATAACCAATCGCACAGAAAACTCGTCCCTCACCCTGTGTCAGCTAAAAGGCCATTTAAACTTGGTGTATTTTTAAAACTCTTGCGGAGAGAAGTAAGGAAAAGGCGGGTAGCGAGTACGTGTGGGTGGGTGCCATTTGCTTAGTGGCTTTCTGGGTTTTCTCTTGGCAGTTGATGGAGGTTTAAATAGTTTCGTCATCGCTCATGGTAATCATCCACGTAAGTTTCTGCCTGATGCGGTTGGGAGTGATCCGGCCTAGTCGTTCCTTCCTCAGAATATTCGATCTTGTTAGTGTCACTCCGACGACAGTAGTAAAAATGTTACATAATAGAAGAGTAATTGAACTGCGGCAACGATGATGCGATGTCAAAATAGTATCAAGCACAGAGATTATCTCCATCCTCAAACTTCGAGTTGCTAAAGGGGATGGAGTGTGGTCTGACGCATGTGGTCCGTCCGCCAGTCTAGTCCAAACGTTATCAGTCAAGTTGACATGCCAGGTAACAGTGTATGTTGTGATGGGTAAGGGGGTAGAAGCCCAAGCTCAATACGCCTCAGCAGTAAGATATTTCAAAGCGGGCTGTAACTGCGCCTCTTTGTGACGACCTCTGGCGTGTTGGGTCCGTTCCCAGCCCGCAGTTCCCCTAGTTAAGCGCTTAGAACACCTTGTTCTGGGTAATCTGTGAGAAATATGTCATAAGGCTTCACTGAAGACAGCTTTTTCAATTGAAAATAAATAAGCACAATATAATATGTGACTGTGGTAGGAAAGAAACTGCTTTCACTCCTTGAAGTTTGCTATTTTCCCTCCAAAATCCCGATTTGACTTGAACAACTTCCAGTACTAATAAGGCCGGACATGTCACCTCTCTTTTTTTACTGATAGTAAGCTATCAGACAGTGTTAAGTTAGGCCGCCTTCCTCTTTTTTATTCCATTTTTTAGTTTGCAAATATTCATCTGATTCAATGCGTAATTTGTGAGGTCTTTTTGGAAATTAAACGCAGCCTCCACGCCCGCTCCCTGTCCTCAGCTCTACGCAAGTTTTCAGCCTGCCTCGGTCGGATTAATCCCAAGAAACGGAGGTTAGTTCCACTTCTTATTTTTTTTATTTGAGTGAATTTGACTAGTTTATTCGTTATGCTCTACTGCGATATAACTTTGACAAATTGGAGTGGTCTTCGTCTTTTTTGATGTTCCATCAACCCTCGCACATGTTGGAATTCGGATTCTACTATCGGAAGTTGACCTAGACTTTAGCTTCCTTTCCATTCCTTCATCCTCAAATATTGAGAATCGAGCTCATAGGTCTGCCGAGAATCTACCATGGAGGAGATTAACGACGGTTGACGCCATGTAAAGGGTATTGATAACGCATGGAATGTATGGGAGGTCTTCAGGCCAAATCGGGACCTTTCAGTCTGTAAAAGGGTAGTATAAATGATCAAAGTAGTTTTTCCACAGTTCCGGTGGTACGGCTTTGTCACCACATCCAACGTGTGCTAGCTTGTGTGATTTTCACATCTTCGTGAACCATCAGTGTGACATTTCTTGTGCAATTTAGTGAGGGATTAGCCCTTGATCAGGCGGTCCTTGTTCTAAATGAGCTTTCACAATACTTGGGGGGCTGAAACTCAGGACCGAGAACCGCCGCGATTGGGCTCGTCAATAATGTCAAGACGTAAGGCTGATCATCTTCTAAATTCTCACACCATTTGCATGGTCTACTCCGGTTAAAGGTCGCGTTGTCCTCCAATTCCACGCATTGCTCACAAGACACTTTATCATTCGGGGTCGTTCATGCATCCGCTATCACTGTTGCCAGCTATTTTAATTGATAATTGGAACCGGCGCTAGCAGCACTGGTGTTGTCGGGCTTCATTACCCGCGCCGGGTAGAGCTGGAGGGATTGTTAGCGGAACCTCAAATCACCGTCATGGAGCCCGACTCGCAGGGCGCTGAAAAGGTCCACACAACACCATTCACCTCCCTCCACCTGTTTTGAGCGTCGCCCGCACCACCTCTGCACTGGCGAGACTGGCACGAAGGTTATGGGACGAATTGATAGGATCTCTTAACTCTCCGTCGGGTCGTCTCCTGCCCTGTTGGAATAATTCATCCGAGAATCCGACGTGAAGATTGTGTGTAATGTTACCCGGGCACAGTACCACCGGATTAAAACATGCGTCAACAAAGCCCCAACACATGTTGCTCTGGAATTGGTTTTTTTAAATTTGAATTGATAAGTATCACCAAAGTGACTTACCGTTTGAGGAGTGACCTTTTGATGCAAATTTCATTTTGATTTTTTGTAAAGTAATGAGGAAACTAGAAGAAATGTCCTTCTTTAAGGCATTCTCTGGGGAGTATTGGATTCTAGTGACGGTCTTGAAATGGTTTGCAATCGTAAAATCGAGAATGTTGGCTTATTACCAACTTGCAAGTCATGTAGGATTTCATGTGGGCATGCTTTTGAGGATATAAGTAGTATAGGTCCTCTACGAAAAAATGGTTTTACATCCGTCAGTGGAGCAGTAATGTCGAGTCTCCAATCTCCAGACAGGAACACGTTAGCTCTTTGGTATTGTAGACGTGCTTGTTGGTATGCCTTCCCATCCCAGTTTCTACCGTAGTAGTCAGGATTGTCTAAATTAGGGAAGCTTTTTTGATTTTCTCATCTTGCGTTGCATTGACTCCCTGAAAAGGAGAAGTTCAATTGGAATCTTCTAGTTCTAGGGCTTGACAACCGCCTGCATTATCGGGGTGGTTAGATTAACGCCTCGGTCCTGAGAAAAGTGCGGAGGGACATTTTCAGTAAGGATTAAAAGTACTTTTAAGATTTGTAAAAGGAGTGGAGAATACCTTGTGCCCTGTCAAACTCCTGTGTAGAGACCGTGGATCTTGATATTTCAGTGGATTTTTTTACCATATTGACGAGTCCGATTTATGTGACACCTCAAGTAATCATTTTTCCTTCCTGTCTGCTTATATCTCAGATAAATAGCTTGAACTCCGCTATGGAAAACTCAACGTCCCATTGGTGATTTTGTTCTAGGATATACGCTGTCAACATTCTACCGGCTCTGAACGGACTGATAAACCGTGAGGAGGAAATGGTGTGGGACTGCTTCGCTGAAACTATTGAACCCATCGCTATCTTTATCTTCCCTCACACCAGCCAACAGGAACTCATTACGGTAAGAATGATGTGCTACTGAAATGGAGAAATAAGTAGTTTAATTCCCGGTGCTCGGCAGTTACATGGCTTTTCAATCATTCTTAAACTTATTAGCGTGTGAGCTCGTAAGTACTTGGACAATTTCATTCAGGGAAATCGTGGAGTTTGTTCAGATTTTCTTTTTTTGAACCCTTCTACATTCGCATTTTTAACTACATTCTTTTATAATTTTTTCCTTATCTGTTAAAGTCGTTGCTAGAATCTCATGGGAAAGTGCAAGAAAAAAATTGTACTTTGTTTATAGTTATGCTATTCATAGACCAAAAGGTATCATTATCCTCAGGCCAACGATAGCCCACATTTATTGCCGACGTTTTGACGGCAAAATAGGGTGCAACCGCGGTCCACAGATTGACTAAGAACACGTCACGTGTATGTGACACTGAAGCCGAATGTGTTATTTTCAAACTAAATGCTAATGCTTTTGCTTCAGAAGATTATTTCCAAGGGAAAAAAGCATTATATTCATAACCTGTTCTAAGGTTTCATTGTCGTGTAGAATGATTGAATGAATGTAGTGTTAGGGTTTATTGAGCTGAAACTTTTCGTTTGAAGGCCGATAGAAGTGGCTTATTGTTTCTTTTTCTTCAAATGCCGCATTGTGGCGATAGCTCCTTCTAAGGGGTTTGTTGGAGAAGGTGGAATGCGATAAGAATTACATTAGACGATCGGCAGCTACGATCCTCGCGTCTTCAGTGGTGCACTCGCGACTACCGCATGAGCTCTCTTATCTACTAATTCAGCAGCTCGTTGGTGAGTTGTCGGACCAGTCCTTTGTCTCTTTGGATTAATTCATCTGTACATCCATTCATCTCTAAGCCGTCGATCTCGGATTCAATCATTTATTTACTGCCTTCTTCTTCCATCTATCCACCAGTTAGCGGTTCGTCCACCCACTCATGCACCTTGAACTCTTATTCCATTTATTTCTGTTTCATTCAGCCAACCGGCGATCCATCTGATCTTCCTTTTTCTATCTTAGCCCCATCTATTTATCTTTTTTGCATCCCTTGGCTCATCTATTCGTTATCCATACCACTGAGCACTTCTGTAATCATTTTAATCCGCTTAACCTTTTATACATTCATTTCTCCTTCCATTCATGCAGTTGTCCGACCTCTCCATTTCTGTCCTTTTCTTTATGTTCTTTCTACAATCCATGCATCCAGCTAACCCTACACGCGCTCATTCATCTATTAGAGCAGGACCCATTTTATTCTAGTCCGTAGACTTAACTGTTCCTGCTCCTTCCAACGTACCAATTGCCCCTTCAGCACCCATATTTTAATTCACCCTTTCTATCTGCTTCATCCATTTCCGGCTTGCTCATATGCTCGTCTACTTATTCATCCTCCTTTCAAACGATTACGGACTCATTTGTTCTGTGTCACACATACACTATGATATATCCACCTAATCATTTATTTGTCTATCCCTCTGTCCCAGGTCGAGCTACTCTTTCCATTATTCCAAATTCATAGATTTCCTCATCCCTCCATCCATTCAATCATCTTCCCACCGACGCCCATATATCCATGATCTTTCAAATTTAGCGTTGGTGGCTCACTTTTCCGTTTTTTTAGAACGCTGAGGATTCTTCAGTAGCACTTTAGAAACTTGATTTAGAGTTACTGTGAATGGTAACTGAGAAAACGGGAGTTTGCCAGTTCTTGTTGGATTCTAAGCCCTCCTGTTTTGTGTTGAAAGAAGGCGACAACAATTAATTAAACTTCTAGTCGTTCACCAATATTCTTTTTCCTCCACTTCAGGTCGTGTGCTAGTGCTAAAACAGCGTTTTTTGTCGCGAGGATCCGGAGGTATGGTGGCGACGGCGGCAGTGGGCCTTCAGGGCTGCCTCTGCACTCTTCGCAATCTCGCCTCGCTCTATTCACGGATTCCGACAACTGCGTTAGTGAATGAACGCACTAAATCCAAAGGTATGCTTAGTGGGTGGAACCATGAAAGGCATTTCTTCACAACTTTCAGGCAGAAATAAGTACGGCGTTCCCCTGATCTTGTTCTGAACCTCGTCCACAACCCTTTTACGAATTGCCGCACCTACTTAAATGCTGACTAAGTAATATGAGGAAGGATTGTTGGCAGCTCATTTCATTAAGCAGTGAGATTTCTGGGTTTTCTCTGAAGGCCTGCTCGCCTAGAAGCGGGTTTATTATTAACGTGTACAGAATACCTTGGAGACTAGCGTAAGGCCTCCACACCGTCGTCATGTTAACCTAAAAGGTACAACTTGAACACCACGCTGCTTCACACCCCTTTTCCCTCTTCTGAATATCCTTCTTGGTGCTTTTCATGTCCACCATTCCGATTTTATCTTCACTAGGTAATCAGTTGTATTCTGACCGCTTGTGAGGCAGGAACGAAGGGCGCGTTATGTTTGCATACCACAATGGAAATACACTCCAGCCTTGCACCTCTCGATGAGTACTGTCTTGTAGAAACTCATCTGAATTTTCTTCTGAGTGCTGAGCGATATCTTGTAGCGAGTTAAGTATGTTGATCACTCCCTCTGGTGGAATCCGTTTAAAACAGAATTCTTTTAATAAATCACCTCACTCAGGAAGTCTTTTAATCAACCGGTGCCAATGATTGGATGTTCTTTCCATGGTTCTTTGTTGACTCCTTTTTCAAGGTCGACCTTCACCCTCCACCTACCTATCAGCTTCGTTGATTGACCTGGGCGTGGGGATTGCAGATTTTGCAAACTGGTCTCGCGAAAGCCTGGAGTTCTTTTGGTGGAGTGTGGTGCGTCTCCTCTGCCTGCAGCTGGCATGCCGTAAACATCAAGCAGCATCGTCGTCTACGATGGTCTGCACAGCGGCGCTGGAGTGTCTTTTGGAGATTCTCTCGTCCACACCTGCGGGCCGTCCCCCCACGGAACTTCCTGAGGGATTTCAGGAGGCCTTGGGGGCCTTTTGTAGTACGACATGGCCTCATTCGCCGTCAGCGGTGCTGCATCTGGATGACTATGACTCGTGTAAGTAGTGAGGAAGGAATGAAACTAAAATACTTGGAAAAGACCCATCTGGGCAATTATTTGATCCCTTGTTCATTGAAAACTTTTAAGTACAAACATAATTTTTTCGATGGACAGTTAGAAAAGGGTGCAATGCTGTACCTGTGGACCGTTAAAGCAATCATCATTATACGTCAGCAGTTCTACTCATTCGTGGATCCTCTTGGTCCGCATTTTAGCGGTGGATGCCTCTGACGCAGACGATGGCAGTTCAGTGACCTCTCATTCTGCAATACCACTTACTTCCACCATCGTTGAAGGTGAAGGAGAAAAAGTGTCCCTAGTAAAGCGAAACCTTCTTCCCCCTACATCGTCGACACCCGGTACGTGTTCCATCTCCTGAAGTTTTTCGTTCTGCTGGATTTACATGAACGGACATTTATTCCTCCCTCTGTTTGTAGCTCAGCGGGAAACAGAGGCGTCTCTTAACGATCTTCCATGTGAGTTGTTTTGTTTCAACTTCACATGACCACATCTTGTCTGAAAACTTGATGGAGTGCTATTTTAGCTTCACAAGTAGATGCTCCTGATGGACCAGAATTTGAGGATGAAAATGAGATCGTTGCCACCTCCTCACTGCACAGTTTTTTGGGTCTCTTTGCGCACCGATTTGGTCTCCTGTCGGGTGCTCAATTAACGGCTCGTGCCGCGGCGCAATCGCTGGCGGTGGCGTGTTTGGCGAAACTGTCGCTTACACTTCCTCCAGAGTTATTTTTTGAACCACTCTCAGAAGAGGAGGGCGAAGAGAAAAAAGCCGTTACTGGAAGTAAGTGAAGTTGATTTGCTGATCGGATGCACAATTTTCCTTCTTATAACTCATCTTTTAGTTGAAATGGCTCTTCACTTGATGCACCACAGCGATCCTCAGGTGCGTGGCAATGCATGTCTCCTCGTAGGAAATATTCTGCATTCCACTGCAACATACGCTTTGATCAAACCGACGTCAAGTCTGAATACGCATCAGCATCTGCAAATTTACCGTCTCATCAGTGGTCTCGACGATCTCCTTGCCTCTGAGGTAACCGTCTCTACTTTTATGAATTAAGAGCCAGTTGCTTAGGGCGCATTTCTCCAGTCCATAGAAGCGAGTAGTTAACGCTCCTGGAGATCTAATAGGTTCTTTTCTACCGCGACGTTTTAGCTAAGTAACCAACCAAAGAAATCAAGGATTTTTTTCACTTGAATCTGTTCTGCCTATCCTCATCTTCACTGTAGCTCTTTAAGCAACTCCTAACAGTGTCCTCTCGTTCTACAGAATTTAATAAGACGTTTTTCTCCTCTCCACCCAGAAATCGGGCATCACTTACCGCATGGCTCTGAAGGCCCTTCGTTCCTGCGCCAACACACTTCTCCATTTGCCAGCCGTCGTTTCTACTGTTGACATGGAAACAGAGTCGGCGTCCGTACGTTTGTTGCAGTGTATAGCCGCCCGACTGGTGGATTGCGCTCGACATCCTTACCGCCTGGTGCGACGCGAAACTCTACTTCTGGTCGCTGGTCTCGACTGGGACCAGCTGGAACATTTGGAACGGGCTTGGGTACGTGCGTGGCAATTCGGTTCGTGTCGTCAGCGCCTTTCTCTTGTCTGTCTATCAAACTGTCAGAAGTATTCTCTTACGAGTACCGGCGGTTGGTGTGCATGTCGTTGGCAAGCAAGACGGTACTTCCCAAACTCCACTTTTCACACTTCATTTTCAGTTCGGCCGTCATAGAAACGGAACTTCCACGCGTCTTGTGGCGGCCACGCCGTTGTCGGTTGTCGCTTGGAACGAATGCCTCCGATTGTTCGCTGATGCTGATCGTTCCCTCGGTCGGGAGGCATTCCATTCCCTCCTAGCTCTCGCTAAACGCACTCCATCTGCTGATCTTCAAAGGACACAGATGAGTGGTGTTGATTTGGAATCGGTTGATACCGTTGCTGCCCATCTTTTCGAGCATTCGGCTCTCACAGGTTTGATTCCGTGTCATATCGTCAATTTTCCGAGGGGTATACCAATCTGCCTCATCCTGCTGCAGGTCAGAACGCCGTCGCGTGTGATCTTCCGGTTGCTCAAGGCAATTACACCCCCATCGTTAGTGGTTTCACAGACGATTTGCGTTGCGTGACCAAGGACCTCCCTGTGTATTTGAGGTTTTCGGCTCCGCCATCCCCTTCTACTCAACAGCTAAAGTCATCGACAACTCATAGGCACCGTTTGTGGCGGCATCGACACATTCGTGGGCTGCATCGGGTGTTTCGGGAGCTTGTGGATAGTTTTCTGGAACTGTCACCTGTCTGTGATAGTCCGGAGAATCGGAGCATGATGGTTAGACCTCGAGAATATTCCTAATCATTACAGCAAAGCCCACTTAATTACCTTATAACACTTTCTTAGCATTCGTTAATCTTCGGTCTGGCCGAACTGCTCGGTCGTCCACCAATAACCTCGAATCATCTCCTCTGGTACACTCCATCCCCCTTCCCACAACCCTTGGATGAAGGCAATGAAAATACGGGGGTCTCTCCCGCCCGTTTCGCCTTGCAACACTACCAACGACGTCCCAAGATGGCCCTCCTTCTGTGGCACTGTATCTCCCAGCTCGCAATTTCACCCCTTGCCTTAACCGATCTGGCTTTGCAGGCTCGACTGCTTTGTCTAGCTTCAGGATGCGCCCTGCGTGAGTTATTGACCCTTGTTTTCTCAATAACAATGTGGGGATGGCAGTGTTGGCATTTACAGGGATAGATGTAGTTTTTCAGCGCCTACTTTGTGGTTCATTGCCTCGAGGTCAGTCTTCCCGTTACATAAATCTTTAATGCCAAATCGGATGTTTTGTACCTACTAACCTACACTGAGTGCCATTGAGGATGATGATTCTTTACGTGCAGTTTCACTTTCGTCGGCAGCTCTCATTGCGTAAATTTTCCTTTGGAATTTGTAGGTTGGGGCGTTAGCAGTCTATTGGAAGGAAGTATTCCAGCAGGTGGAAAAATGGAACTGCATCACGATCACGCCTTCACTCGTGCATCTGCAGCTCTTCTCAAGCACGTCATCAAGTTCGTCCCCCTTTCCTTTTTCTTTGCTCTATTCATGAACCCAGAGTATTCGATTCTCAATGACATGCTAAAGCAGCGTCGCTACTTAATTTGTTTATGAGTAGGCAGTAAGTGGGGTCCATTATCATCCCACAACATTGAAAATCCATTTGTTCAATTTCAATGGACAATAACGAGTTACTCCTTGGAGTATTGTGTACATACCCTCATAATACCTCTCCAGACGGTTTTTCAAGAGGCTTCAGGCCAGGAGAAAGGCTGGAGGGTGACACGATCTCGAAAGCCTCTTGGTTTGTGCAGATTGTATGGAAAGGATTTTAACCTTGTCGGGACCCAGATGCAAGCCGATTGTCCCTCGAATGCTTTTTCAGACTATTGGCAATGTTCTGGCACGTCTTCAAGGGAGTGAAACCGAGTTCGACGGCATCTACCACCTCCACCAATATCATCTCCAACTTCGTTGGGGGTAATCTGGCCACCTCCTCGGTCCCAATCGCCAGCGCATCGATTGGAGGTGCCTCTGCCAGTCCCTCCACCATCGTCACTACAACGATAACTACCAGTCAGACTAAGTCCAAGTCCATTTTCGGCTTACAGTTTGTTCAAACTACCGAAACGGAAGGTCAGTTTGCATCTAGGGGTAATTTGGGAGGTTCCAATTTCTCTTGCACTTAAATTTTCCTTGGAACGAGTGCATGTGGCTATTTAGGTATAGGCTTTCCTATGACATTTAACCCTTGAAAATGCTTAAATTCATTCGTGTCACCGAAAAACAGGCCCCATATATATCTTTCAGCGCCATTTACTGAGCCTTTTCTTTCCTCAATTCGAAGATTAGAGGTTTCCTTTCACTTTTCAAATTCTTGGAATTCGGTCTCAACAACAACGAGTCAAATCAATTTGACTCATCTTCAGCGTCTAAGTAGTTTAGGCCTGAAGGTCAGCTAGGGGGCTAGAAATAGCTCATGAGGTCCTCCTCAGTTTCCAATCATTTTGTATCTGGTTCAGACACTATTCTCTTGGAGGCTAGTGTGCTTTGATCCATTTGACCGGCTTTTGGTGCTGATTTTCCATTTGTTTGAACATTTATATTTTCGTGTTACTTTCTGCTTCCTTAGAAGAGGAGAACCGCTTGGTGCTTGGCAGTCGGGAGACTCACGGCTACTTTGCCGATTCCCTGGAGTACATGCAACTCTACAATACCATCAGAGCGTCTTTTGAAGCATTTAAGGTAGGTCTTGGGGATGTGGGGCGGGGAGGATTGGGGAAGTAGGGTGGTTTCTTGAATTCTTCTTCATCTGCTTTAAAACTGAGGGAATTCTCTTAATCAAAAATTAATAGTTTTGGGATCTTGATGGTTACATGGAACCAATACTCTACAATCCTTTCTCCTTTCTGCCTTGTTCTCACTCTAATGTCCTCCAGTCCCCAATGTAGGTTTCGTTTAGCGACTGGGTACGGAGGGATATCTAAGTATAAATATCGTAGGTGCCTTTAACACAGACGTCGAAGTCTGGTGTCATGCGAGATTGTAAGCATTGCTTGAACCGGAGGGGGTTTTTATGACCTACAGATTCATTCCTGGGAAGCAGAAGTCTTCCTTTCACGATATTCGGGATTTTGGTTCATTGGAACCGGCTGGTGACCTGGGAAAGTGGTCTGGGAGACTCTAGAAATGAAATTCAAAAGAAGATGAGCTAGAAGGAGCTTTTTTAGTAGAAGAGTACTCGTTTGACTGTCAAACCCCCAAGTCGTTGAAAGAAGCTTCATGGGTGCTGGCGCCACAGTTGACCACTTTGAAGCTCGTGTCTTCGTGCCACGTGACACACCCAGGGTCGAATTCTGCCGCCCCGAGCTCTCGAGAACCACCGAACTATGCAGGGCTCACTGCACTACACCGATCTCGAGCACCGACCTTTTAATCCTGCTTGTGATAACGTTCTCTTCATTGATCTGGAATACTTACCCCCAAACACGCCTATGCTGACGTTTGACAATGACTTCAGGTCTATATGCTATCCAGGAATAGCTATTCCCCTCTACATAGCCGGTCCCATGTTAGTTTTGCGCTTAAAGTGTGAACAAGCCTCCGATGAAGACAGTGACAGCTTCTTTTATGACTTGGAAGCGGAGGAGGTTCAGCCACCAACGCCCGAGAATCCCCAATGCGAGGTGTGCCGTTTGGTCGATTGGCTGTTGCGAGATTGTGAGGACTACAGGGACTGTTATGAATACTTGCAAAGCAAATCTCAGACCATAATCTACGGGGCAATGAAGGAGATTTGGTGTCGTCTGGAACCCAAGCCACTTCTCATTTCAGAGTGCCTTATTTCAATCTCAAGAAACATTGATTTGAAGAGGCTCACCAGAATTAGAAGCCTTTCCTTCCCAGGCGATTCGAAATGCCTCATGCGGAACCTGGATTGGCCGACTCGAAGGGCCTATTCGGTGACATGGATGAATGCCATCATCCGTGCTGTTCGTCAAACTCTAGATTGTGGAGGCATCTTCAATGATGTCGCATGCTTTATCTTCGCCAATCTCACTCGAATTTTGCAGGATTTTGTGATGCGGGTATCAAACCCTCCGGCCAATTATGATTGTATCAATCAATTTTACATCCTCGATGCCATTCGACGTCGACCCATCACGGTGAGGACTGCAATTATGCGGCTGGCGAAGGAGGTCAGCCTCCATCTCACGCATGTGGATGATAATTGGTACGCGGGCGGGGGTTGTGGTGGGGAGGGGGGACGGGAGGACCCCAGAGACATATATACTGGTGATGCACTAGCACAAGGCGTGGTTGAAAATATTTTTGTTATGAATATGCCCCAACTGTTCTGCAGAAATGTCTCCCCCCACCAGCTGTACGTGCACCATCGTGATTGTCAAAGGCACCCGGAACGGTGTCCTTGTCGGTATGCTCGATACGCAGGCGTGCGGATGTGCTAGCGCTTTCTTTTCTTGCTGCTAAAGCATTCCTAACATTCGGTTTAACTAGTTTTCATTACTTCTAAAGGGCTGTCATGTCCTTATTGAAAAAAGAAATCAGTTCATATTTTCCATTCAAGTGACATTTGTCCCCTTCTGGTCTGTTATCTCGCATACGGTGCTGGCAGTCTACTTATTTTTTTTAAGTAGAAGTGGCTCCTAAATGAATAGCTATTGAGTTTGTACAAGGTAATAATAATGATAGGGAGTAAAAATGACAACACTTCCCAGCATCGCATTAGTCATGGGGCGCTCCGCGGGTTCAGGCTTGACGACTCCGTTAACAAACAAAATCCCACTTATTAGTGCGCATTGTTTTGTGGACATCCACGCCACTGTCTTTGCTGTCTGCCATCTTAGCTAATCTAGACTGCTTCACTCACGGTGTGTCACGATGCATGTGAAATCAAACGTCCCGGTTTGACTTCAACACCCCTCGCAGTCCCACGTGACGCACACCCAGGGTCGATTTTCGCGACAACCCGTGTATGTGTAGTTGTGCGTTTGTCTGGTCTCTCTAGGACCTTAATTCATCCAACGATGCAAGAAGTGTTAGAGCTAGAGCCACAAGTATATAACCCTCGACATGAGTCTGAACTACTTCATCGGCCGTTTGATTCACAAATCGACACAGACCTCTACATTGACCTGGAGAACTTGCCTCCAGACACACCAATGATGACATTTGGGAATGACTACGATTTGCTGTCAGATGAAGGTATTAGCATCCCCCTCTTTATAGCAGGTCCTATGAAGGTGCTGCGTAGCATTAATGACGAGCGTGGAATTCAACACCCTGATAACTTCTTGCTTGATCTCGACTATAGGCTAATATACGACCCAACACCCTATGAGCCTCAGTGTGATGTGTGCGAGTTGGTGCGGTGGCTCCTGACGGAATGCGAGAATTATGGTCAGTGCTTAGAAGAGTTGTTTGGCCTGCAACAGATTGTAATTTTTGAGATTATGCGAGAGATTTGGTGTCGGTTGCGTCCAAAACCCTTGGTCTTTTCGGGGCGACATCTTCAGCACGCATTAAGGATCAACTATTTCATGCTGCCGGCCTCTAATATTTTTGTTTCTCCCATGACTCCGATGTTAGGGGAGATCTTACCGGGCTGGGAGGAAGTGCGATATTCTTCGTTGGAGTGGACTAACGGCTTCATGTTTCTCATTCGCGACGACATTGACAATGCTGGTCCACTGGGTCATATATCGGGTTTCATTTTTGCCAACCTCATTCGGCTTTTGCGTGTACACCTTGAAAATGAATTGCCCCAATTGGCCGAAGGTACAAACTCGGAGTTTTACGTCTTAGATGCTATCCGAGCAAACCCATTAGTAGTGCTGCAAGCAGTCATGAAGCTGGGAAGAGCTGTCTTTCTGACGCTCACGGCACTGGAGGGAGATTGGCTCCCCTACGATACCCCACCGCCTCGAGGTTTTCGTAAAGAGGAGAGCCAGTGGTATCGTCGCAGTGTACGACGCATTGTGGAGAATATGCTGATGATGAACTTGGCTGAATTATTTTTTAATGCTAGCAACGCGGAAAGCTTTTACAGACACCGTGATGACTGTACGATCTCCCCACATACGTGTCTTTGTCGCTTTGCACGATTTCTTGAAAGTACAAATTAGCTCTCTCCTGAGCGGGAGAGGGGGCTACTTGCAATGCGCCTGACGAGTTCGTGTCTCGCCATTGTCATGACTCCACGATGGAGTGCACAATTTAGTTGAAATAATACATGCAATCAATTTAATTGTGCTATCTGGTACGTTTTTTTTTTCTTTTTTGCATAGAGCTCGAGAATTAAGACAGTAGAGGGTGCCTGACATTACTTTGAAATGTCTGAATCACTACTCTTTTCTACTTCTTGTAAGCAATGATGCGAAAGCGTGACTAGAAATTTTGAGTGCGATTTTTGTAACCCACGTGCAACAGGGACACTCCTTTACCTTCTTTGATGTTTGACTTGTGCTGTCTAGAGGTGGTGGATGGGTCATCATAATTGATCCCCTGGCATCCTGTGACTTGGACTCACGTGACAGAGGATCAATCTCGGCTACGGTGGATGCTCGTGAAGGTGTGTAGGTATCATGAATTTCGAAAGTTCTGCCTGTTCTCCCCGTCACGCCTGCGGTGTTCCGCATCGCGAATTTGATCCTCAGTGTGATGAGCATCTCTACATTAATTTGGACTGCATGTCCCCGGGGACGCCCATGGTGGCATTTGATGACAAATACAAATGCTGTGTGGAACAGGGTGTAGAAATACCCGTCTTCATAGCAGGTCCGTTGATGGTATTGCGTACTCTCGTTGAAAGGAGTCAAGATTGCAACTCTGGCAGTTTCTTCGATTGTCTCGACTATACTGCAATATACGATCCAACACCAGAGAATCCTCAGTGTTTGGTTTGCTGCCTAGTGCGGTGGCTGCTGACGCAATGTTGCAGTTTTCAGGAGTGTATGGATAGCTTGTACAACCATGACCAGATAGTCGTGTTTGAAGTGATGCGAGAGATTGTTGTTCGCCTGCAACCCAAGCCACTGTCCATTTCACCTCGACATATTGAACATGCAAAGCGGTTCAACTACATCGGTCTGCCATTCCATAACTTCTTGCTCTGCCCCATCGGCTCCAATTCTACCATGAAATGCGCTGATTGGACTACACAGTTGCTGGGTTCATTGGAGTGGACAAATGGATTTATGTACCTCATGTACTTGGACATCGGTGATCGAGGCATACACAGCCACGTGGCGCGCTTCATCCTCGTTAATATTATCCGAATTTTGCGTCGATACAGCGAGGTTGCGTTTCCTCCGCAGTGTGATTCAGGGTTTCCACAATACTACATGCTTGAGGCTGTCCGATGCCATCAGAGAGCAGCACTACAACCAATCATGAAGTTGGCAAGATCGCTCTTCTTGGCCCTCCTCGAATACAACCCGGATGGGTTTGTGTGTGAAACTCCACCAGTGCCGGGCTATCGGAAGGAGGAAGGCTACTCCTATCAACACAATATGCGACGCATTATGGAGAATATTTTAATGATGAATGTTACTGATATATTCTACAACAACGTGGACCTTAATTGCACAATTGTTCATACCCTTGAGAATCACGATACGCCCAACACTTGCGCATGTCGGTTCGCCCAAGCCCTTGAAAAGGAGGACTGCTAACTCCACCACATTTGAAGCGAAACGAAAAAAAAGAAGCAGGAAAGATGTCTTGAACTATGGCATGCCATCAAGACTGTGAATGCTAAATTCAACCAAAACTAATAAATTTACGAAATATGTGGGGCGTTGATTTTAGTATTTCACTTGCCGATGTGGGGGATAAGTCCTAGGGTGTTAGGTTAGGCGGTAATTTTGATCATAATTGTGTCAGGCGCGTTGGTGTAGGGGTCATAGCTGTGGTCCCGGCACCATCCACCACTGCTCTGCACGATTCCGGAGCCAAAATCGGGAAATTGAGAGCTCGTGACTTAGTTTCACGTGACTCGTCTACAAGGAGTCACTTTCAACTACTGGGGCATGGTGGAGGTTGAGGACCTTAGTTCAACGACAGAAGAAGAGGAAGAGGAGGAGGAGGAAGAGGAAGAAGAAGAAGGAGTAAATCCGATTCATGCCACTGACCTTGTGCATCGGGAGTACGATTCCTGTCGTGATTCAAAGATACTAATTGATTTGGAGGACTTGCCTGCAAACACGGCTATGATGGGATTTGAGGTGACCCTTAACGCAGTAGGCGATCCACAAATCCAAATCCCCCTTTTCGTAGCTGGACCTATGTTGATTTTTCGTCTTCAGTGCGAAAATCAACCGCCCTCTTGCTTTACCACTTTCTTAAGCAAAATGTCTGCTGACCAACGGCGACAACCAACACCCGAGAATCCGGAATGTGAGGTTTGTTGCCTAGTTCAATGGCTGCTGACGGAGTGTCGAGACTACGAGGAGTGCTATCAACGCCTGTACTATAAGTCTCAGGTCATTGTCTACGAGGTCATGAAGGAGATATGGCTTCGTTTTTATTTCAAACCACTGCTTATCTCACGAAAACATCTACTAGTCACTAAACAAATCAACTTTTTTACTCTCGCGTCTGGCGGACCTTTCATCTTTCCCGGAGACCCGAAACGCCGCCGGTACAATCTCGATTGGCCGTTGAAGAAGGCCAATTCGTTATTGTGGACTAATGCGATTGCCTACACACTGCGTCAGACGTTAAATTGTGGAGGCATGCAGAACGATGTTGCTTGTTTCCTCCTCTTGAATGTCATCCGAATCGTGCGGCAATTCCTTGCCGCTGTCACACCGTTCCTCCCCACTCAGGAGATTTGTGATGAATTTCTTGTTTTTGATAGTGTCCACAATTTCCCTCTCATTGCGCACCCAGTGGTTGTGTTATTCGCGACGGATGTGAGTAATCTCCTCCTTCGACTGGATGACTTTTGGAATGTCAACGAGTGCGGTCAAGAGGAGTGTGCATGCGATGACCTGGAGAGGTATGACTCTTACACCTATAAGTCGGCAATGAATCTCCTCCTCATGAATATGACCCGCATTTTCTATAGAAACAATTCGACACAGTTATACGTGCACTATCACGACTGTCAGCGACACCCAGAACGCTGTCTCTGTCGATATGCTCGATTTTTGGAACAGACCGACCAAAAATGCTAAATTGTTTTTTTTATTGGCGAAAAAGAAAACTCAATTCCTGGCCCGTTTTGTCTTAAGCGAGCGTGAATGTCCGTGGTAATGGTATTGGAACTGGGTTTAAGCGTTGACTTCAGTAAAAAATAAAGATTTTTGCGTCATTTCATTCCTTTTTCAGCGGCGAATGCAAAAAAGTACTTTCACAGATGTCGTGCTGAGAGGTCATAGTCCTTCTACTTATTTTTTGAGTAGCATTAATATTTTGGTTAATTACCAGAGTTTGGAAGTGATCTTGTCTAAGCATCCCATGCGACCGGGGCTATCCAACACGTCGACTGCCTCCTAAGATGGTGGTAGCCGCAAAAATTTTTGCTTCAGAAGGAAAGGAATGGGGTTGTCATGTCTAGGCGTGGGTTTGTTTAAATTATAAACTCATTTCCCTCCTCTTCCGGTTGTCGATGAGTGAATTTGAGCCGAGACACCTAATTGGGTACATCCGCGACCACGAGAAAATGAAAAAAGAAACTCAATCTAGCTTATTGTACACTCATCTGTACTCTTTTTTCTCTACTTTCCATCCATAGTCGTCTTTCTCGGAGCCGTCGACGGAGGACCTTACGATGAATCTGTTGGCAGCCACTTTGCTCGCATTTTCACGATTGATGGAGGTACTACGCTTTGCCGAAGTGGTGGCCTGGGTTGAAGAGGTCCTTTGCTACCTTGAAGCTGCCTTTGTGTGGAACCCAACCCTCGTCCTCGATGCTGCCGTCAATGTACGCACTTGGAGTCTACCCATTTATGATTAAAAAGTAGTGATGATGGGATAGAGTTGAGATTTGGCTGAGGTGCTGTCATAGATGGGTTCATGAATGCGGCTGGACAATCCCAGGATACCTAGCTTCGCAAATCTGCTTTAGTATTTAGCTGATCCTCTTCATGGAGAGATTTGTCTCGTGGGCAACTTTGCTGCAGATTGTGTGTAGGAAAAGCGTTCAGTTGAATATCTGTATGGACGACTGCTGTGCTGTAGGCTGGAGATAGAATCCCCGTGGCTAGGACCACTACATTGTTTGAGTTTGCCGTTGCTGTACTGTGCTGTACTTGGAGCCTCCCTTGGATAGGAGCAAGTATTACCTAAGTTCGTGTTTGGCACCCTTGTTTGCGCGGAATTTCGGGCATGATCAATAAGCAGCGGAATGTCCTTTTTTACCGTTGCATTCTTTCAGCTTTTGAGAGCTTTATTCGGTACTAACCTGACGAGCGTCTGGAATCCTGAATTAGCAGACAAATTCCGCTCCGTTTTGGACCCTAAGACATCGACAATGACTGGTAGGAATGCTATTCCTGTGTTTCTTGTTTCATCTATTCCACCCCACCCTAATTTCATTTGCCACCGAACAAGGCGCTGATGGCCTGGACGTCCAAATCCGACACCTCTGTGAGGCACACTTCGAAATCGCGGAAAAGTTCTGCTCCTTCAATACTATTGGCCGATCATTTTTGGACTGGTTGTACGCCGCGCGTCAATTTAATCAGCCAGCTATGCTTCGTCCCTCCTCTCTACCCTCTAATATTCAACAGGTGTGATCATTTCTTGTCGAGTTACACTTTTTAGCCCAATCTAGCCTACTACATCCGATTGTTTGAACCACTGGTGCTTCAATGTCTGCATGAATATCACCTTCGCATCGACGCGGCGGTTCAAGCGAAAATTCTTCACGTTTTGACGGTCCTAATCGAACTTGGAGTCAACTATTCCCAGTTGGATGAGGAATTCGTAAGCTGTACCTAAGTACCGAATTAAGTAGCATGCTTATTTGGTTGAAGGCGTCTAACTCTTATCCTAACTTCCTCTTCCTGTTCAACCTTTAATTTGCCATCGTTGGCATCTTTCTCTTGCGGTGTGAAAACCTCCCTGGAAGTGACCTAGCCTCGTAAACCAACTTTTTTATTCTACTTAAATTTTATTAAGTAAAAATTATTTTTTAATTTGTCGCGTATTCGCATTTAGCGCTTCCTCAAAACCGTGATGGCTCAATGCGAGTCAATGCAACACGACAATGCCACAGCCTCCTACAACCACAAAACGTCGTCCAAAGAAGTCACTCAGTTGGTGTCCAACATGTTCCAGTTCTTCGTTGCTCTCACTCATGAGAAAAAAATCAGTCTTGGCACCACTTCTGATGCAAAAACTGTGCTTTCACTGTCTGAGGTGAGTTAAATTGCCTAAAGAAGCCACATCTCATGCAGAACAATTTGTAGATTACTTTTTTTGCTTCTTGAAGGTAGTACACTTAGCGGGGGTGCTTGCGGCTGGAGGCGTGGATGTGGATTCCTTTGTTGTTCCTGCTCTTGCTCCGCTGATAATCGATGTCTATGTGGTTCGGGGCGTCCAACATCGCTCCGCTCTTCGTGTCAAGTGGCAAAATTCACAACAGCAACGTCTTATTGACTTGAAAGATCAACTATTTAAGGATCTGCGGTAAGTGCAGATTGTTCAATCGACTTATGTTGCATATTAGCGACTGGAACGCACACCGAGAGCATCTATTGGGGTTTCTGATGCCCAAATTTATCGGGCATTCAAGGATTTTTGACTTTCTGTGTGTAATTTTGGAGGATGCCTCCTTGACGGATGCTGTTTTGAAGGTGCCGTTTGATGCTGGAAGTGATTCAACGGCAAACAAAACTGCAACTGAGGTAAGTCTAATGTCTGCTGAATTTGTCAAGGTACTTATGAGTGGGTGAACTTGATCCTCTCCCCTCCTTCACATTCATTACAGATCTGTCGACACTTTCTATCGGCCCTGGCCGACTGTCGTCTTACCATAGACACCTGTGGAGACGTAGAAGCCTGCCTTCGCCTTATTAAACGTCTAGCCTTACCACCATGGCCCACTGCAGTCATCCATGACTTCCTCCTTCGCCAACTCATCCCCATCCTCTTTCATCGACCTGCTCAAGGCTTCCTCTTCAAAGAGGTGAGAATGACAGAGACGTCCAGTTTGTTTTTTTTGTCTATTAATCCTGACTCGCCATTTTTTGTAGTCGTTGGAGCAATTCCATCGTTGGATAGCGTGCAAGTTCGTGTGTCTTCGTTTTCTCCTCCTCCTCGCCATAAAACAACCCTCGACACTTCTGCCCGCCCTTCGTGAGTTTGTTGCCTGTGGTGAGGCAGATCCACGGACTGTTCTATTTGGGTGAGTGGACAACTATTGAATCTCTAAATGGAATTTTATTTACCCGAAGGCCGTGTACTGCTAATGGATATCGGTAGGAGGTAAAAACGTCTTGTTGACAAGTTGCATTACGTTTTGACCCCTTCACAATCTTTCTGTCCAAATTTTTTAGCAGTCGTTTAAAATTTTTCGTTTTTTAAGGCATTTACTGGATCTTTTGGAGACTACTTGCGAGGCTCTTCTTGCTTATCTACCGGATTTCGTGGACGAGGTCATCTCGAATTCCTCATCACCATCAACGGGAGAATCCTACCTTGCCTTCATTGGACGACTGTTACTGGCTCTTGAACTGGAAATCCTAACCTTTGGTCGCCTGCGTAAGTTTTCATCACTCCATTCTATTTCTTCACGAAAGACGAAATAATAATCTTTTTGGGACCCCATTTTAGACGCTCTCTCATCGAGTAAAATACCACAAGAAAAGGTAAAACATCTTTTACCCCCTTCCTTACTCGTAACCTTAACCAATTACCGTCTTGCTTCCCCTTCTTCAAGGTGGAACGTCTGGACGAGTTGCTGATGATCTACGGTCGTCTAAAACCCCTTCCTCTAATCCTCTGGCATCAAATTCGTATCGAGTTATTCCGCAACCTTAGCAGAAACTATCTCCACACCGCACCATACCATCGCAATAGCGTATGCTTCCGTAGGACTGTGTTCTTGCTTAACTTTCGAAGCAAGCAAGACGAGCCAACGGGTGACCTCAACTTTTCGCCTGCTGCTGATCTGTTGAGCCTTTTGAAGACCTCCGAGGTGCATGGAATGATTGCTTCCGTCAAAGGCGTTGAGAAACGCTTGGTGCTCCTTAAGGAGGTCCTTTCTACTCTTATCACTGGAGTTAACGACGCTAAGGTAGGCATGGAAGGAAATTGGGAAACTCATTTTTTGTCTATGTAAAATTGATTGGCTAGCATATTCAGAGCAAAGGTTTTGAGGTGTCGATACTGAACTCGGTGTCTACTCTCTTTCGGCGATGGAAGAACTTTCAGAGATAGGTCAACCTCATCACCCTTTGGTAATCATAATATTCAAGAACGATGGAAATTTCCTAGTGAATGAGGGTGCAGTGCTTGTGGCTACTCGATTCTCCGTTTCTACAACCTGGGAATATATTTTTACTCTTTATAGACCCCTATCGAAGCTGTCGCACTGCTTGAAGACTTAAAAAAGTTGACGCAAGAGCTCTCAGGTTTGATTGCTCATAAAAGTGACAGAAAATCTGTCCTGTTGTCACTGCTTCTCCCAATCGAGAAGTGGTTTTCTCCAACTTCTCAATGCCTTATTTTTAAATTGCCTGCCATTCGAAGGGAGATGGAACTTCTTCTAGCCACTTGCCTTCGTGAAATCGACAAATCCAAGGTTTGTGAGGGAGACGATTTTTTTGTGGATCCTTCGGTTGGGGGTAGGAATGTTTATGCTTGTAAAATTGACAACTAAGCTTTGAAGAATGTCATCTTGATTGATGCCGTGTAGGCTGAATCGGCTTAAGGCACCAATTTGACTCGAATGTTCTTCGTAGATGGACGAAATTCCAGAGACCCTAGCCACATTCCTTGCCTCCCTCGATCTCCCTACCACTACCTTCTTCACTCGTGAACTTCCTGATGCTCTAACCGACTTGCGTCATCGTTTTTCGCAAGCTGTTGAGGGCGAGGCGACAGCCTCCAACCGGGAGGGTCACTTCGTGGAGAGTCTAATCGAAGCTGCCCTGCAGAAATCCTTGCGTGTCTCCACGAAAGATGCTGGCCTGTTGGCAGCTAAACTCCTTCAACTGAGGCGCTCCAAGGGAGGCGCCAATCTTCCTGAAGCGGTGCCTCCAAGACTTCTTCAGCACATCGTTCGACTGGGTTTTGTGGAAACGATGAAGCGATTCAATAACGACGATGTGGGGACCTTTGGGACCGATCCATTGTGGCAGCTGGGGTAGGCAATGTTTGGTCCATTGACTGCCTAGACGACTAATTGTTTCTTGCTTTGGAGATGTGGGAGATGTAGAGTAGCACCACGATCAAGAAGTACCAGGATCCGGTCCTTTAATGGTAAATTGGTCTCTCTCCAAGTTTGTAGAAATCCAGTTCCATGAATCGGAGCTCTACAAATATGGATGATGAAGAATAGTGTCTTGATCAGAAAGTACCAAGAATGGCTCCCAAAGGCGCATCCTTCAGTTTGCATCCCTGTCTTTGATTCGCGCTGTCATCCATCACGAATGCCTGCGCTAAGCAGGGCGTCACATATATGTGACTCGTGTTCTTTATCAGTTTATGATAGCTAGATGCTGCATATCATAGTAAACCACGTAGGATTTTGGGGCCAATCTTCCTCTGAGACTGGAACGAGGAGGTTAAAGCAACCACAAGTATAGTGACGAATTTTGAATACCTTTATTATCCCTTTTTCAGGAAGGAACTTCTCTTCAAGAGACTCTCCACCTTCTCCCAGAGAGCCGATGGAAAAGGTAGGTAATTTGTAGCAGCCTTCGTTATCTCTTCTGTCGTCCCAAATGCACTTGGTACTAACGTCCCTAGAGAGTTCTCTGGACCTGTCACAGCGTCAACTGGCAGGACTTGCAGCAGCTACAACTGATTTTCTTCTCCTCTCCACCCGCCTCCCGCTGCCTTCTGCCTGTTCGAAGGACGAAATCAACTCAATTTCTGCCTTCCTTTGTTATTTAATGCAGGTTAGTCTACTCCACCCCTCCTACCTCTCCACCACTTTTCTTCCAAAATACTATAATTGAAGTTGCGTCCCTCTCGTAGAATTTCATCCATTTGACGAGTGAAATCAAGTTCCCGTGGCCTTGTCTTCTGAGCCTTCCACTTTTGACACTTCGATTATCAGTCGTGCTGTCAGCCTCAAGTGATTCGAAAGATCTGGATTCGGGGAAAATCCCACTGGAGACCTTTGTCCAATTTGCGGAAGCTCTGGATGTTTCAGGTAAGTTGGATGTGGTTGTCATGACTCGTAGTCAGGTTGGACCAGGACTTTTTGAGCCTCCCAGAGGCAGAAAGAACGCAGTTCAAAGAACACAAACTGTATACATGGAAGTAGACAGAAAATCAGCAAGATAATAGGTCTTATATCCACCTTCCTATAGCCTCTCTTTCGCGTCCTGCCACCCTCATGGACTCGCATCCCTCCGTTGAAGTCAACGATGACGACACACGTCTAGATCACCTTATCTCACGTCTCCGTTGTCTCCTGGTGCCTCGACAACCAGGTATCTTCCGTTTCACAACCTCCGCCCACACCTTGACGCGTTTTACTGAGGTGCTGAATAGCTTTGCCGCGAACGCGGGTACCACTGGCGGTGTTGTTGGTGGTGTCGGTGCAGGTGACAAAAGCAGGGTGGCGCTTGCCAGCGTCATGGGCTTGTGTCGACTCTCGCCTGCTGGTCTTCGTTACGCCCACGCCCTAGGAATGGACAGTACAGACATTGCTGGACAGTTTTCTGCTTTCCTGATTGGTGAGTTGAGGAACAAAAAAAGGGGATCATGGATGAATAAATCATAAATCAAAGATGGATAAACATGGAGCTAGGTGGACGGATGAATAATGTGCGAAGCGTCCTCTCTCCTGCTCTGTTATCCTCTCAGCTCTCTGTCGCCGTCCCGAGGTGATGTTGCGGCTCCGTCAGCCTAGCGCCTTCACCCATCTCGCCATGGGAGACACCGCCACCAACGATACTGGTGGTGGGGATGGTTGTGATAGCGACACGAATGGTCACCAATGGAACCCCGACCGTGTGATTGAGATGGATCGCGACGCTCTGGCCGAGGCCTCCTCGTGGTTCCTTTCACTAGGCTGGCTCAATCGCTCCATGTTTGAGTCCACCTGGAATGCTCTACTGGCAGTTTGCACTCCACCACCACCGCCGCCACCGTCTCCATCTTCATCGTTGGATGTGGAGATGGAGGAGAATCCATTTGTGAACAGCAAGGAGGTAGGGAAGGTTTCAATATTAGGTGTGGGAATTTCCTCGAACTGCCGAAATCGCTGTAACCTCCTGTAAAATCAAAAGCCCCATTTTAATTTGAACTCCTTTTGTAGATTAGCTAATCCAATCTTGTATTCTATTCCTCCACCCTTCCACGTTCAGGAACTGGTAGAAATAAATCACTGTCGCGTTCTGGGTCTTAATGCTCTAACTCGTCTTCTTCTCAACGCCGCGCATCGTCCACGACCCGGAGATCCGTTGAACAGCTCACCACTGCATCAACCGCGTCTTTCCCTGCCTCCACAATTCATGCACACTCGGTGGGTCTTATCATTGCGTCTTAGTTGAACACACAATCTTATCGCGATTCTGCTGCTTCGTGTAGACTCGGCAGGAGAATTGGTTACGTGTTGAGCCGCCTGGATCAGGAAGCAAGGACATGGTTCTATGACATTCCCTCGACCAACGCAGTGATTGGTTCCGATGCTGGCAAATCGGAGGAATGCCTGTCCTGGCTCTCCACCAACTTGGATCTTGAGCATCCAGCAGACTTGGACTCGGCTGCTAACCAAGTTCCGATCGAGTGCTTGGTGAAGTGGATGCTTCATTCACTTAGTGGTTAGTCAGCAGACTGCGGTTTAGCTAAAAGTAATCCTAGCCCTTTCTTAATTACTCTTGTTTCTTCCAGAACCAGTGGGCTTCGAAGCAGACACTATCTTCTCCTGCCTCCAGTCTCTGCGTTTGGTTCACCACGCATGGCTTCGTCCCCTTGAAGAGCGTCTTCTCAACCGAGCTCGCGGTTTGGGTGAAGCAGGCAGCACCGCTTCAACATCTTCACAGCGAAAAAAGTTCGTCCAATTCTTTAAACGTGGTGTTCGATCTTCGTCTTCTCTTGATTCTACTCCTCATCCTCCACTGGCTTTCGGCGAGTCCATCCTTCTCACTGGGGTTCTATCCAGCGGGGATAAAGCGTTTACAGAGTCCTCAACAGAGGTGGAAAGCGTCGATGAGTCGCTGTTGACAGTTCCAGAGATTGTGGCTCCCTCAGATCAGCTGGTACCGTCTCTATCAGTTCTCACTGCAGTGGTCAAATCTGCGGTCCTTTGTAGCGATCTCTTTACCACTAGGGAGCAGTTTCTCTGGCTCGTTGGTTGCCTGCAAGCCGGTACGTCTTCCCGTAAAGCCGATTAGCTAAGTGAACTTTTCCGAAGAAATTTTGTGTTATAAACCGCTGATGATACAAATAAGGAGCATGTGACTACTAGGTTAGCTAGAGCCTAATTTGACTCGAGATATGCTTTATGAATTTGTAGTCAAAGTATCAGCATACTAATAGTGTTTAAACGTCACCAAACTCGACCAATATTCCAGATCGCTGATTTTGTAAGTAGCATATGTTCTCTCTAGCCCGCCAAAAGCTGCGGAAAATGTTTGTCTACTGATTACATCAAATAAGTAGCATATTCTGTGCTAGTTTACCAGAACCTGCCACGCATTGAAGAGGGCTTTGAGGCACCAATCTACATTTGGCTCACCACGGGACTGGCTCGATGCACCGCTGTGCTGGAGGCCACGATGCTGCCTGGGACGGAGTTTGGTGCGATCCCTCCGACAGCACCGACTACGGAGGCAGAGGAGAGGACGGACGAAGCAGCGACAGTAGCCCCACAGCAGCATCACTCGGCGCCCATTCTCTTGACCGCGAACCTGCAGGCCGCGGTGTCGGTGGCAACCGCGGCAATGGGGTCGACAGCCGCGGTGCCACTGCAGGATGCAGGTCTTCGCGCCGCAATGGATCTACTTCAAGCTGCTCTTCTGCTTCGCGCAACGCGACATCCTGCGCTACAGCAGCCAACGCTGCTAGCGAATCCACCAACTGGTTCGCCGCTACTCAACTCTTTGTTGATACAGGTGATGAGAGGTCACAAGGATGGATTCGATGCTAGTTTAGAATGGGCTGCCAGATGTGTGCATGAATCCATGATGGATGGAAAAGCAAGGGTTGCATAACAATCTAAAACCAGTTTTTTCCTCTCTTGCAAAGGTCTGTCTCTACCTGGACAGTCGGCTAGATAATCTCTTTGAGTCCGAGGCCACACTGGAGAAACGCTGGTCAACTACAAAAGACAGTGGCTTTGCTTCTCTGCGAATTGCTGGCAGCGGTGGCAGCAGTAGTGTCGCTAAAATCACCGCCGGGCTTGTCCGAACCGCCTCCACTTCCGGTCGCGGCGTCAATTCTGCTCTAAACCGGGCAGGTAGGTTGGGGAAAAAAAATCTGTACTGACTCCCTACTTATAACCCCATTTAAGTAGCGCTGATGTCCCTTCCACCTCACCAGCCGATATCCCCTTCAAACCGCGTCCACCAACTGAATGGGCGGCGGAATGCACTGCATCGCATCAGTGTACCGTCCTCGCCACTGCCTTCTACATCGTCGAGCAGTTCTCTCCGCTGGTAACAAATGAGTCGACTGCTCTTAGTCGACTGATTCCCCGACTCATCAATCACCTTGTCAGGCTGGCTAACGCAATGCTACGAGACACTTCGCCTGTCTTCACACCGCCAATGCGTCTGGCTGAGGTAACGCCAAGAAGAGGGGCGCGGGAGGGGGGGAGGAAGTTAAACTCGAAAATGACTCTTCTGGTTTTCTTTCCTTCGAGGTGTTCAAAAATCATTTCGCAGACACCCAAGCAACCCTAGTGTGCGCGGATTCGGTTGTGGTGGCGTGGACTTGTGGAATACAGCGACTACTTCTAAGTGGAGTACTTCGGAGGGAGGAATGCGAGGTACCTTTTTGGATGTTGGTTGTCAAACAGTTGGGTGCATTAGAGGTGTATGGGGGGTCTAACAAACCAGTAGGTGAGAGAAACCGGCATAGTCCGAAATTCACTACTTAGGTCATTCTCCTCTTCCAAGGTGTTGGCCAAGCAGGCAGCGGAACGCCTATCCTGCGCCAATTCCACGCGTCTTCGTCTACTAGCTCTTAGTCTTCTCACCACCACTCTCTACGTCCTCAACGCCGATTTCCTCTTGCGTGCATCCCCAGATCGTAGCGTCAGTGCCAATGGTGACGGCGGGATTAGGTCTTCTCTGGATCAACCTTCAACGGACGTGTTGTTGAGCACCTCCACGGAGTACCTAACCAGTCTCTGGCAGTGCCTTCGTGGGCTCGGCAGCCCTACCAATCGTCCACCTCCCATTGGTTCACACACCTCTCCTCTCGAGGCGCGTTGCATCTCCCTAAGTCTGAGCAGTTTTCTGGAAGACCTTGGCAGATGCCTTCTAGCTGCCGCATCCTCCCCTTCTCCCTCTTTCTCCACCATTCTGGGAGGTCTTGTGAACAAAGCGGTGGCGGAGGTGGCGCGTACAGACCAGGCCTACATCCGTCTGGCCACTGCAGTGCTTCGTGCAGCTGTGGTGACCGTTTTTGGTGTCCAGAGGGGAGCTAAAGTGGCTCGAGAGTGGGTGCTTTTGACACTCCCCTCCATTCTCCACCAGACGTCGCCGAGAGCTCTTCGTTGTCACGGTTATTGGGTGGCGGCTGTGTGCACTCTGTTGCTCGAATGTGGCACGGAGTTGAATTGTGAGACAATACATTCCATGTCAGTTGCATGCCTTGGTGCGATCCGTCACTTTTTCCTTTTCCTTGTGTCTGTTTCGAGACGGCGACTGATAGAATGATGAGGGTATTTGAATTACGGCGTCTTTGACTTCTTTCATGACAGTCCATTCACCTCTAAAATGTCCAGAAAGTGCCTAAGGGAGGTTAAAAGTCGTTGCTTAGCTGCGAGTCCTCATTCTTTCTTTTCCTCAAATCGGAAACGATTCACTTTGGATGTGTATATTGTCTAGCACGCCTTGGAGACCTCGTAGACGATTAAATAGTGTTCCTGGACGTTTCTTGTGGTTGCCTTTTTGTGCCATCCATCACAACGATGGCGTTCCTCCATGAAGAACCAAAGTAGTTCGCTTCAACGGAGGTGGGATCTGTTTTCGTTTCCATCTCAGACACAAATTAATCACCGATTAATCGTTCCCTTCTAGATTAGCCATCAGTCTAGCCCACCTTCCTTCACCTGAGTGGTTCCAGTGGGAGGAAAGGGATGAAGAGAAGCAGTGTCTGGATCTGCTTCGCGCTGCATCATTCCTCCTCCCGCCATCGTCTTCATCAAGCACTGAAGATGGTGGATTCAGAGATCACTTTCTCGATATTCTCCGCACCGCTGCTGCTGCCCCCAACTCTTTGGAACCCGGTGCAACTGCGGACGGTCTGGCAGGCATCTGCGAGGCGATGGATAAGATCTAGTCGATTGTATGCGCGTTCGTGTTTTTCCTTACCTGTGATGACTACTATTTTTGCCATTTTCTTTTTCCTTCTTGACGTCTGTGTGGTTGAATAAATCTCAAATGACATTTGTGATGTAAACTTCTTGTCACTCCATTGGTCTTGCTGAAGTAAATCAGCTTTTGCTCCTAGCAATGCGGTGAGTGCAATCGTCAATCGGATCAGCGGTGTCCGCGATCTCGGCCTCACCTTTGGCCTCTTTCGGTTGGCGGGGAGGGGATCACTTTGTGATCCATGCCAAATCGTTGATCACCACGCCGTATGTCCCCCGCGTTCATTGGCTGTTCATACTCGCGCCTCGCTGAATACGTCGTTATTCGGCGGTTAGAAGCCTCCTTGCTGGTGCATAAATCCAGCAAGCAGAATTGTTTTTTAGAAAGACTCCGCCACTTCCGCCATCCATCGGATTCGTCCCATACCTCCAGGTGTAGGTCGCTTTGAACCGATTGTTCCAGAAGGGAGGGGTAAGGGGAGACAAATGGGGAATTTGTTTGTAAGGCGGGACTGGAAACAGACTCTAGAAAACGACCTCGAGTAAACTGTGAGTGCTTCCATCTCTTGAATTCCGTGACAATTTAAGTTTTTCCAGAAGACTGACCAACTTAACTGCCCTATACTATTCATCCTTCTCTCCGTCTGTTCAACCGTCCATCTGACTCCCGCCAACCTCCAAGCGGTCGACTTGTGCGTCTTTCGTGAACAAAACAGAACACCATTCGGACGAAAAAAAGAATGCCATTCGCTCATCTCACTTGTACCCTCAAGATGGTAGATCCTCTGTGAGGCCATAATGTCGCCACTTCCAGACCTGTCCATCCGATCGTCAAGTGGTGAAGCAAGGAACATCCCAACTTGGGTTTCCATGAGACTCGAGTCTTTTAACAAACCCTGTCGCTGTTGAACAAATTAAACTGGAAGGTGGAACGCGTTCTCTGTCAAACCTCGACGTACCTCGGGCAGTATCCATCAACTAAATCGACTCGGAGTAGTCCACAGTGAAGATGTGGCGGGTGGGAACTAACCGAAATCTACGATGCAGAAGGCGGTGCCTGATCTTCCTCACCCTGGAAGTAGATTCAGGGAGTGCCCAGAAAGACTCTCACGACACAAGATGGAGGCTAGCAGACACATCAAGCCTTTTCGGTGCCTGGCGATTCGACCTCCACTACAGAAGCACGAGGCTCTCACTTCCAGACTCCAGCACCTCATCAGCGCCTGCTAGGATAAGCCCTTCTGCTGAACAACGCCAACAAAGAGGTTTAATAAATCTCACTCCGCTTTATTACCCAATAAAATCGACACTTGGTTTAGTATGAACAAGCAAACAGGCGGAGGAGACCCACTGCGCCTCGGTCTGTCACATACACAGTACACAAAGAGGGGGTGGAAGCGATACAAAGGGAGGACAAACCTGTCTTCTCAACGCCGTTGATGATGATGCTTCGCCTTCTTGGCAGGTCGTGGACTGGGTGACCGATGCCGCTTCTTTGCTCGCACCGCATCGTCATGCTCGCGTTTTCGATCCTCTGTCAAAACAGGGAAGGAGAGTACAATTAAAGGAGCTCAAATGGCTGAAGAGAAGCAAAAAATTCAGGACGAAGCAAACCTCGGATAGCCTCTCGCTCCAGTTCCTCCCAGTCCTTGCCCTCCGACTCGTCGGAGTCAAGGGAGCCCTCAGCAGAAGACTCCTCTTCGGCATCCCAGTCCTCCTCCTCATCGTCGTCATCATCATCGTTGTATTCGCTACCACTACCGTCTCCATCCTCATCACCGCCACCGCCGCCTTCGTCGTCTTCCGCGTCGGAGTCCATTGACGGTTGGTAGCTCTCGTCGTCGGCATCGGAGTCGAAGCCGTCTTCATCTTCATCGTCGTCCTATTGAAAGGAAAAGGCGGTGTAACTTGTTAAATGATACCTAGACGCATAACTCAGACGAGAAATATGTTTTCAGTTACATCTACCGTGAAGAATGCATATTCAAACATCCGCACGTTTTCTTTTCTCGACTAGGAACCCAGTAGACAAATGGTTCTTGTGGAAGGTGAAAGTGGAGAAAAGCATCCATTTCCTAACTATCTGACTTTTTGGAGACAGGGAGGAGCTCGTCCTTGAATTCATCTTGAGGTGGCTACAGATTCTCTCTTATTCTCGTACTTCAAATGCTGGAAGAGCCACTTGTGAAGGCAGAAGAAGAGTTTATTAACATCTCGAACCATGGAAGACCTTCTTTATTCCATTAATTAAATACTAAAACCCCATGCAATGCCACATCCCCTGAACACCGCATTCTACTCCAGTTCAGGGGCCCAAGGCAAAATCACGGGTCCATTTCTGTCAGCAATAAACAAAGACGAGATTTCCGGTTTTTTGAGATGCCGATTCAACAGAAGTTTAAAAGCCCGCCTGTTTCATGACGTTTAGTGAATCTAGAAGCGATGGAAGAACCACTTTCTAAAGTCCCTGAGCTACTTTTGAAGGATTCTAAAGCGGTTCCTCCCTAACCCGAAATCAGAAGTGAATGGTTTTCATTTTAAAAACGAGGGCCTGGAAGCGAGAAAATGTCGAATAGGGCAGTTGTCCGGATGAAGGAGAAATAAACAACTATTGCTGAGAGGCTTCACGACTCGGCACTTCTAAAAGGCAACGCTGTGGGATTAACTCTTTCGCTACAGACAAACTCGATTATTTTGTCTGGCAGATGATCAACAAACAATTCCAAGTATTTTAGCATTCGTATTCCGCCTAGATGACGACATCAAGCCGATCATTTCACGAGTAAATCTACCTTACCCTTATGGATTCCGCGACAACACCATCAATCCAATCAAATCTGATTATACTAATCAAAACAACAATTCAATCGATAATTAAGAAGTTCAAGGTCATTAGAAGTTTGATTAACACTTAGGCGGCGGCAGCAGCAAACTGATCATTTCTAGGAGGGAGGGAGCACTTTTAGAGTTGTATGAAGTGAAGAACTTACATCATCCGGCGAGATGAAGGCCCATCCATTCTGCTCCAGAAAGTCTTCCGGATCGTCAATAATGGTCTTCATCAATTTCGGCCAATTCATCGACCGCACGCCCTCCGCGTAGTAGATGTCGCAGGAGCTGGTGACAAAACAGACACCAAACAAAAGCCGATGATAACCTGCCTAGGAACGGGAACTCTACTTTATCGACAGCTGGAGTTAAGGTGTCAGCTTGTCAGCCACTTAGTAGAGGATGACTGGAGAGTGTAGTGACGAGAAGAGGGGGTGGGTGGGAAGGCGCAGTCCACACCATGGACAATTCACAGAGATCCTGCCTCAAAGTTCCGAATAAAACTTGACTTGCCAAGCGAAAAAAAACTTCAGGGCAAGTAGTTTGGATTTTTAGTCCTAAGGTTCAAAGCAAGGAGGCTCGAAGTTAGCGCCTATTAAATGAAGCGCTCTTTGAGAGGAAAAATCCTGGTAATTTAGTTGAATTAATGTGTGCAAGTGGTCGATCACCATAGAGAATAAAAGGTCGTGTTTACCCTCTTACACGCCACGAATCCGCCTCCACGCATGAGAGAAATCAATTAGACTAAAGGTTACTAAATAGGCTCAAGTCTTGCACAACCAGCGGCTTGAAGAGTTCACGCGATGGAATAGCTTGCTTGAGATTGTTCGTACGCATTACGAGGCGCTAATATGAGGCAGTCCATCAGTGCTCCTGACCGTCTCCCTCTCACTTTCAGCCCACCCACATATGAATGAAAGTGGTTGCCGGACCAATCTGATAAATGCTGTATCACAAAAAGGTTGTCACATGACACTTGAAGATGACGTGGTAGCAGAACGTATCACTTAGAACTGAATGGTTAAAAAAATCGTTCCATTGACGAATTACTCAAAGAAACATGCATCAGACTCAGGAGAACCCTCCATGCTTCATTATGAAGAACTACACATCGTAGCTACTGATAGAACGTGTCGTTGATTCCGACCTCAACTGCGAAGAGAAGGTAGTGGAAGCTGCTGACAGACAGGAGTTCACGTCTATTTGTTTGTTCTTCGCTCCTTTCACACATTTTGCAGGTTGTTTGTTGGCTGATAAGAAGTGGCTTTCGTATTCCAACATTCGTTCAGGGAACAAACGCACCACCATCCACCCGCATACTTTAAAGGCAGGAACCGCTTCGCTCCCATAAGGCTGCACAGCTATCTCAAGCACCACCAGCACCACAATGGAGTTGCTGAATGCGGGTGCTAGCACACAAAGCCAAGGCACAATCACAGTTGATGCGAGTGAACTCAGCGTCACAAGAGAGGTGACAAAACAAGGTAACAGTTCCAAAGTCTAAAGCGAAACCTGCAATATCTAGAACCTGGCAAATAGCGCGGATCTCAGATCACAAGCATCTCGCAATCAACCACAGACTTCATGACCCCAGGTGTTGCATTCTTGAGATGGGGGTTCCCGCACTCAAAAAGGAAGAAAGGAGAACTCTTGAAAGGACTGCAAGTACAACCGAGAGGTCCACATGTGTGCTGAATCTGTGGAACAAAGAAGTAGCAGTCCCCGTCAACTACCAACAAGAGGGACTCTACATGCAGAGGGTCATTTCCACAGAGACAGCTATTCACCCAGTTGGTGCGGTAACTGAGCATCAAGCAAAAGGTCCTCATGAAGACTCCAATAACCGTTTTATGCCCATGCCGAGACCTTGATCCAACAAACTCACCAAATGACAAAGGTATTTCCACCAAGTGACAAATCTTGTGTCTCAAGGTTGTCAAATTTGCAAAAGGCTCTAGACGGAGTTGCTTGAATGGAGGGATCGACACGTACTCCATCGATGAAAAAGGGGAAGATTTAATTGGTACTGTGGAGAAACCTCGCTAGATATACCAGCAAGATTTCAACTCTACGGGCTGGGCGTTAAAGGCTGCTTACATGAAGAGCTACTGAAAGACCAAGTCTCGAACTCACAGAATCCACTCCTTTACATGATCCAGCGAGTTGCTGGGGATCGAGGTAATCATGGCGGGTTTGATACGGTAATCCTTGAACACAAATATCATGTCAAAGGTCTTGATGGAGAGGGAGACACGCTCAAACATCACCAGTTCCACCTCCTCCAGGGTGATCACGAAGGGCGGCCATTCACTGAGGCTAACCAGGCAACTGCTCGTTGGCATCATGAAGACAGTGGTTCTAAGGAAAACAGACACATCGTAAAGCAACCGGCCGGCGGCTGTGTTCGTACAATTTCACCTGCAGGTTACCTTAGCGGACAACCGTAGAAGCCGAGATCGCGGAAGGGCACCTCAAACTCCAGGTTGTAACGTTTGGCCAGGTTTTCCACGCGCTCCACAAAAGTCTTAAAGGCCGTTTTAATCTGTTCTCGCATCTCCCGTTCCCGCTGCTCAGCCTCCAAATCGTCGCGGTCGTACATTCGACTGTGGCTTTTGCCCAAATCCGTGGTCAGTTCACCCACCTCGGTGTAGAATTGGATGTTATCCTGTTTCTTCTTTCCATACATGATGGCGTTCTAAAGTGTAGCAAAATGAGATCCCCTTATCCATTAATTGAGTGAGTAAGGTATTAGCGTTTGTATTTCACGCACCTTGAGGTTGAAATGCAGTAGGATGATCATTTCACCATCACAGGGCTGGTAGAAGGCGTGCTTGATGTTGTTGTACAGAATGTCCACCTTATCGCCACGTATGGAGGTGAAACGGAAACCATTGCTGTGCGCCTCCAGCGTACCTGAAAGCGACGGCGGTGATGGCAAAAAGTGGGGAGTAATTCAAGAACAAAGGGTAGTAAAGAGTACAGTCAACAAGATGGTAAACTGGACCCACCAGTGATGCGTTTGGCCACGATGTTGGGTCGAATGTAGAGGTCGCGTAGCCGAAAAGCCGTTTTTCCCGGTTCAATGACCAGGTTGTCCTGCTCCACCAAGTTGGCGCGCTCCTTCTCCTCGGCTTCGCGAGAGCGGAACTTCTTCAACACCTCCTTGATGATGCGATAGGCGTTGTTCAGGTTCGTTGACGGGCTCGTCGTCTCCCCATGGTGACGCTGATTTGATGCCCGGTAGGTCATCTCCTTCAGAAAGGTAGCCTGTGGATTCTGTGGAACAAAAAAAACTACGTTTACGTGCTAGCGGTAAGACCAGTTTTGTACTGACATGCCTAATTACGGCTTGAAAGACAACTCGAACTCGACCCAAAAAACAAGGAATGTCTGAATCTGCGAAGACACTATGGGAGGGCTTCTGGCGAGCTCTAATTCCAGGCTCTGCGTGGTGTTGATGGTGAAGCCAAACTAAACCTTTCATTTTCCAGACATGGATGAAAAAGGCGAAAAATTGTGGCGGCACTAAGTGACAAATGGCCTCAATTAACTTCACCACTAGCTGGTGCACCACAAGGAGCAGTCCAATTCAGACACCGTTAATCAAGTTGGCAATCAGCAGTGGTAGTAAGCGCATACACGCAACAACCTGTGGTGATTTAAGAGGCTTCTCGAGAAAGGAGGCGTAAAACCCAAACCCGCAAACACTCCCACCTCCCCAGAGGCCTTCAAACACATTACGTTACGCGGGCGCAACCCACGGCAGGAGATCGTCTGACTGGTACAAACGATTCCAGAACGGACGCCCTTGTGTCAGTGACAATTCCAAATACGGTGCCTCCCAGTTCATAGGCCTGACAATCATTCAGGTCATAAAACGCTCGATCAACCCATTGCCTGTCATAAAATAGTACAGACAATGGCTACACCGAAGCCACCTTTTAGGTGCTAAGGAAACGCTGAGGACTATGAGGAAAAAGAATGTAGCTTCTATTCGCCAGAATATGCTCTTTTACAAACGCCAAAGGTCCCGAGGTGACTTGAAAACCCTTCATAGTACCAGATTTCAGGACTCCCACACCTTTAACTCCCCATCACCATTAGGACCACGCCTTCAAGGATGATTGCAAGCATTCACTTGGGGCAACAGGGTGAAGCGGATCGTCGGCTGGTTGCCAAACCTAAGTGTCAAAAGAGGAAGACATCTGGTATGGAGGGCTGAAGTCTCGAAACGACGTTTACTTCTGGGCAAGCTCCTCTTTTCGGGCTCTGCACAATGCTGCGGATCAAGTCTCAAGGATTGAAAAGTCCTATTACAGGATCCTAGACACAGTAATCTCTCTCCTAGCCTGACGTAAACATGATACTCTCTCGCTCCTCGTGGCACTTTGGGACAAATGCTGCCAAGAAAAGTGACTGGTGCACCATAGGTTAATACCCAGCCTGTGGTACTTTTCCCCAAATAAATCCATCCTTAAACCAGCTAGCCATGCAGAAGATACGGGAATCATAAATCCTACCTTAAACCGTTACCATAAAAACTACTTGGCAGAAACTTCTTCCGCAGTGGCCTGCATCACCGAGCCTTCAGAATGAATGGATGATAGATGCTAGGCTTCAAGCACCCACCTGGAAGTTAGAGGCATCCTTGGGACCAACAACAGCGCCAGGATGGTGGAAGTTGATTCGCAGATATGTGTAATCGGCTTCGATGGATGAGGATACGTTTTTGATGGTACTGATGTGGAAGGGTGTGGGATGGCCAAAGATGGGCAGAATAACCGTTTCGTACTTCTTATCTAGATGTCAAGGCAAAACAAAGCAAAATAGTGCAGTGCCAACCTAATTTGGCTGAACGAGATAAGGGACATGCAAGAAGCAAAGGGGTAGGGAAGCTGACTCACCGACGAAGATGCGCAGCTTGCGAACGTCGTCCTCCTTGGGCATCTGCCCAGCGCCCTTGTAGGCCACATTGGATTTTGCCTTCTGACCCGTCTCCCCGTCCGCCTTGAGACCCGAGAGACGATTGCGCGCACTCACCTGGAGTTGTTGGAAGAGCTCGCGGCGCTGTTGTAATCGCTTTTCCTCCGCGGTCTGCTCGCTCTACAAGTCGGCGTGAAAAGGTGGGAAAGACGGATTATCGTCATCTCTTGTTCATCAAAAGATCTAGTCAAGGAACGACTGGTTTCTCTTTCCATAAGCGTTGGGAATGGAGACTTTTGAGACTAATCTCAATAACGAACTCCCCTTTCACTGAATCAGATGAAAACCCTCCATCATATCAATAATGTTGATAAAACTCATACCCTGGTTTTTTGATCCAAAATAGCCCGCCGATGCCCCCTGCCAAGGGCTTCCGGACCTCCATCAACATCACCGTTTTCAAGACCGCCACCACCGCCAAAACCCGGCCTGGACCCATCCTTAGAAGCACCTGAGACCTCTTTTTTGCGTCTTTTCGCATCGGTACCTTCCCCATCCACATTCTCATCTTCTGCCCCTTCCGCCTCCTCCTCCTCTTCATCTTCTTCGATATACAACGAGACAGCGCGGGGTCGACGCTTGGCCGCAGCCGTGAGCACTTGGTTGGTCCGATTTTCTCCCAACCCAAGGATGACAATGTCACCCAACCAGAGAGCGTAGTGTTTGTCTTTTTCAGACTCAGCCTCTTCATTCAGCAGGTCCTACAAAGCAAAACACTTTTAAAGCCTTTGGACCCTTAATATAGGGTTGGTTTCATTTATAGAAACAGCTGTCCAATCCATAAGGACTTTAAGTTATCGAAACTGTGAACTCTACATATACACCGCGTTTCCAGAAAGGCGATTCAGGATAATTCAAACTCCCAAAGCCGAAACATGGATAATGCCAACCTAAAATCCAAAAGGCTAGTCATTACGACAAAACTGAGAATTTGGAGCTAAATCTCCGTAGCGCCAGGATCAACGTCTGGAAGGTATCATTTCAGAGCTTCAGAAGCTCCAAAGTCACGACTAAAAGCGATTGAAGAGATGAGCTCTCCAGAAGGCCTCAATCTAAAACGCTTTGTTGCCAATGTATAGTCAGAGCAAAAAACGGCTTTTACACTTGCTTTTGCCAATTTCCACTCCACTTTTTCCTAAGAAGGAAGAAACGATGGTAGGCTTAATGTTGAATTGGAGGTCTCCTAGACCTGATACTCAGGTTCGAATATTTAGATGAAGTTGGGGATAGATTTAGCTAGTAATACAACATTCCGAGTATCACGGGGATGGAAATTAAGCATTAGGGAGGTATTGGCGACCTAATTTGGAAAAATGGTCAAAATCGAACCCTTGGTGAAAGGTTAAATCCATTTGAAAAACAAGTCTCGCGTTCCGGGAGGACTTCTACTGAATAAAATTATGGCTCATAAAGATTTAGAACTCCACGAATTCTGGGATCCTAAAGCCACAAAAACACATAAGACAACAGCCGGAAAGCCTGCCACTTTTTCTCCTAGTCAGCAATAAAGACAAAATCAAGAATCCAAAATCCTTGTGTCCAGATGGGATCTGAACTTGCTGCCGTACCAGGGCCAAGTAAAAGCAGTATAATGAAGGCATACCTGCCGACCCAACGCCTACTAAGAGACAAGAAAAGACGATGAAAAGTATAGCTATGGGGTCAAGGATTCCAGACTCTAATTTATGTTCCACATCTGCATAATTGAAATAATTCGCAACTAACCGAAAAACATTTTTGCAGTATTTCGTAAGTTACGAGATTGGAAGTCATCGATAGAGAAAATCATCGGTAAAATTATACGAAGGGAGCTCATCAACAAAA
>NW_020170508.1:154555-172540 GCF_000524195.1 Echinococcus granulosus
GCGGGGTAACTAGCTGAATGTCAACTCAGAACCTGGATGGAGATCGACAGTACAACGAAAACAATCTACATTCAAATTCTTATTGCATGATGGAAGAGAAAAAACGCTATGACTGACCTAAGGGTGGATAAGGACGATCTCAGCAAAGGAACACGGACAGTGCAATAGCGAGTCCGACTCTCAAAAAGGAAGTCGAAAATAGGAATAAATAGGAATTGAAGCTCAACAAGGTAAGTTGCGGTTTTAGTGCAATATCTCCCTGACTAATGACAAAGATAACTATTCCAAAGACGTGATTTCACTTCAGGGAAAGAAGGTTCCAAGCGCTCGGCTATTCCCTGTCTCAGTATTACAACATCCGTACCATATTTAACCAAAGCACTTAGAATCATTCCATGTGAAACCATTTACTGAGTGTCACATATGTGCAACGTCCCCACCTCATCAGTGTGAGCCCGGCTTTAAATACATGCAAAGAAGTGCATGATGAATAAACTCCATACACGCCTCAACGTCACATACGTGTGTCGGCCCATGAAATTCTCTATTCCACCTAGGACGTTATGAATGCTGCCTGAAGAAATCAAGCGCAGTCAGTATCATGAGAATAATAAAACGAGTGAACTGTGGTGGCCGAAGCCAGTGCAGGAAACAAATGAAATAAGCAAAGTTTAATTCATTAGTGGCAGGCATGTCGATAAGGAACCTAGGTAAGGTACCATGCTAGAAAAAAGGGCAACCAGATGGGAAGATAAACCTTGTTTGAAATTCGACAGACAACGCACAATTTTTCAGTCGAAATTGCCACAATTTGAGCCAAGAAAACCAGCCACGGCAAGACGAGCAAGAAAAGCGTAGCCAAAATCCGAGAATCTCAAACTTGAATGGCAAAACCTAATGAAATGAACCTCCTTGCAATAATTCTAAACAAGCGACCCACCTGAAATCCCAGGTTGATGTTGATGGACATGCCTTCGCGGAAAACTGCGGAGCTCTTCGGACCGATAACGTAGTTCCCATCGCGAAACTCAATGCCAGTTACAAAACTAGACAAAAGGAGCTCATGATCTCACGTCTTTTGAACAAAAATTCACCTTTAACAAGAATAAACCCACCCGAAGGTTCGAATCAGCTTATCGACGAGCTCAGGATGATCCACTTTCACCTTATTGACAATCGTATTGTAAAAATTGGAAAATACAACACCCGGTTTCATCTGTTCAATAGCCCAGTCGAGTAGGTTGTGCAGGTACTCGTAATAAGTCGACTGCTTGGCATTGGGATTGACGATGAGAGTTCGGACAACGTTGGAACAGTAGGACCGATATCGAACTCCCAGTGAACAAATAATAGTCCCGAAATGCATCGGCTTTTTGTCACTAAAAAATAATTGAATTTAGGCAGAAAGGGCATACTTTTCGGCGCTAAATTTAAGATTGTAACTGCCACCACTCTGAATGATTGGATCATAGCAGATCTCAAGGAACTCCTGTTCATAACCCCTTGTCAGGTCCCTATTCTTCAAGGCCTCCTGACAACCATCTGACAGGCTTTGATGAGACACTTTCTACAGACGCAAAAAATTACATTTACTTGGCAAAACACACCTTGTCGTCATCGATCACATCCATTATCTTCTCTTTAAGATGTTTCGAAAAGAGAATACAAGTAACTTCACTGGCTTTCCTGAGATACTGCACTTCAACCTCCTCTTTGGCAGCAAAAAACTGACTAAACATCAAAGAACTGTCGACGACTTCCTTCGCTTTTGACTTCAGAGTCGAAGCGACAGACTTAGAAAATTCACTCTCGGAGTTGCGTTCAATCTCCTTCGAGAAGACACCCAACTTATCTCCATTCCCGCTTGACAAGAAGTCCTTGGCAAGAAGGGCCACATTTGCCTTGTCTGCATCATCTTGAGACCTCGTTAGTAATGTAAAAGTCAGGTTCTCAACACCAGAGGAATTCAAAGGCTTCAAGAATTCAACTTTCTTTCTGCTACTAAGAATGGTTATGCCCTTCTTGGCGATAAGCATTGCCGTTTCTTGCAGTTCATAGCCAAAAAAATAAGTCTACCAAGAGCTAAGATCCAAAATGCATTACCTGTGTAGATATCGTTTTACCGTAAATGTCTTCTGATTTACCGTTGAGCACAAGAAAAGCGTCCACGTCAGAGAAGTTGCTTTGCGGAGACTAAAAATTTATTAATAAGGTAACCCACATTACCTCCCATTGTTCGTAAAAACGTTTGATACGTGAGGCAAAAAGTTTAACATCCAACGAAGCAGTCATATTTTGATTTTACGAACAGGGCGCCGAACTCAATATGCTAACCCGACAAATTTTTTGTCCAATCAACTTCCAGTATATGTGCCACCTATAGAGGCTGAAGTTTAGTAAAGGAAAAGCGCAAAAGAATGACTTCCTCATTTGAAAACATGGCATTGTAATATTTGTCAAAAAACTCCTAACAATAGGCATATCGCTCCTCCTGATAGATGCTCCTGGTTTGATGCTGGTAATACCAACTACTTTTCTACGATAAAAATAAAAGAAACTGCATCCTAAATCATAAACTGAAACAGGGCCTAGCATGCGCTAAAAAAGGATACAGACTATATAATGCCGCAAGAGGCCTTAAGATACCAAAATGTAGCTATTAAAACACAGGATTGTGCTTTGGACGATTTAAACCGAGTGATGGAGAGATAGCCGCCTAAAATTCTTAAAATAATAGCTTTTCTGTTTTTACCTAGGTAAAGTTTTATTTTTTGACAAACATTTACCCTCATGATATGTTGAAACCGCTTGACATAAAGCAATGCGAATAAAACATTAGAATTTTTCTTGTTTAGGAAGTAGTAAAACAGCACGATTTAAATGCATCAAAAGTGTAGTTGCAGCTCTTTGGTACTCTACTGAAAGTGGGGGAGGCTACAGTTTTGGAGCAGAATTCGTATATTCGACATGCAGAATGTATTAAGGCCACCGGAGTGGCCTGGAGGTCAGCCCACCTGGCGAGGTGCAATAGTCAACAGAAAGTAGCCCTTTGCCGAAATCGACTGGTAAGCAAACGGTTTTTGTACAATTGTGATACTTTTAGAGCCCTTGACGATAAGTAGAAAAACGTTAGTGCTAAGAAAACAGCCTTACCTGAATTTGATAATCATTTGTTGAAAAAAAACAACTCATTGTACGAATTAGTTGTTTGCAAAGAAGATCTAGAGTACATTTTACCCTACACGAACCATCACTTAGGAACCCTCATTTTCTAAACATGTAGGTACATTATCCAGAAGTGCATGTTACCTTTTTTTAGTTTTAATTATAGGTCACTTAATGTATAAAACTTTGATGTGTCGGTATGCAGTAAATAACAATATGGGTCTATTGTGTTAAGTTATTTACAAAAATTGTATAAAGTGGCGCGTGATCAGAACCTTGCGTCTGGCCATTGGTGGTGTGGGTTATGGAATATCGGCTTCTTCATATTTACTTGGCTGATGGACTCTAAGTTTTGTTTACTGCAAATAAGAGTTTTCTGTCATCAATGTATTCACCTGTTTTAATCCCACGAAAAGTTGTGTGTTTAGTCGTGCATGTCTAATTTGGAAAGGTACTTCTGATTCTTCACATCCCTTAATCATAGTTTCTTATGCATGACTGACATCTTTGTCCATATAGGCCTTGCTCTTTTTTTTCGCTACTACGTTTGCATGTGACTAGTACTTGACAAGTGTACAACACTTTTATGCCCAGCATTTTCCTTACCGCCTTTTTAATAGTGTATAGCCTTGGAGACTTCAAGGTTCTTGTTATCCATGTAGTTGAAAATCTTCTTTGTGGATTTTGTCTGAGTTGTATTTACCCTCGCTTTTTTTTAGACAAAGTTTTTAACCTGTAATTTTTCCTTTTATGGTGCTCAGTAATCTGTAGATCTGTTTGGGTTTCATTTTCTTAACGAAACCATTTTTCATGTACCATGCTCTTAGAAATTTTGTGTACGCAGTTGTTGTACCTTTTATCTCATCTTTACTCACAGTTTCGTTTTTAAACCACATTTTCAGTGCGTTCGAAAAGTGAAGCTTTTTAAGCGTTACGATGTCGTCGGCGATCCGAGAATCCAATGAGGAGTTTGAAGATCAGTTTCGACTTCAACAGGAGGCTGCCGAGCGTGAAAAGCTCGCTGGTAGTCAGACCAAAAAAACACGCGTCGATGATGATGGTACTGTAATGGAATGGGACGAGGAGAAGCGGGCATGGTTCCCGAAAATCGATGACGATTTTATTGCATCTTATCAGATGAACTTTGGTGTGCAAAACGAACAAGAGAGTGCCCACACAGCTTGGCGCCAATTTGCCGCCCAAGTCGAAAAGTTAAAGGCCGAACGGGGGGATGAGGATGAGGAAGTGAAAAAGGCTGTTGCTTCTCTGGGTGAATACTATCGGTCGCCTGCTTATAGGGCTTGGTACGATGAGTACCAAAAGCGGCAGGAAGATGCGAAAGAAGAGGAACGAGTGCGTCTTGAAACGAAACATCGGCCGCAAAAGGTCGTGGAAGTTTCAGCAGATGATGCCTTGAAACGCGCTGAAGAGGAACAGAGGCTAGGTGTCCCGATCGCCAAATCGGAGACGGAAAAAGTAAAGGCTACTCAACCGGAGGGAGAAACCTCCTCAGACGGTCATTCAAGGAAGAGGAAGAAGAAGGGTGCCCCAGAGTGGTATGAGGTAAACCAGTAGTAGCTCAACACCCCTTCCTTTAGATAACCGACGATAAGAACACCCATGTTTACGTGTCAGGTCTTCCGTCAACCATAACGGAGGCAGAATTCACGGCTTTGATGTCCAAATGTGGCATAATTATGAACGATCCGTTGACGGATAAGTTGAGGATTAAATTGTACCGTGACGAGGAGGGTAAACCCAAGGGTGACGGTCGTTGCTGCTACATTAAGGTGCGTCGTGCGAAAACACTATCACCTTTATTAAATGAAAGTGAAAATGGTCTTTTGATCCCAACATTAACCTTTAGATTGAATCAGTTGACCTAGCGCTGCAGATATTGGATGGACTGCAATACGAACCCGGCTACATTCTACATGTGGAACGTGCGAAATTCCAACCCAAAAAGGATTTTGACTATACCAAACATCGTCGGTTAACGGCAAAGGAGAAGAAGAAATTTAAGCAGAAGCAGGAAAAGTGAGTGTGCAGCGCATCACACTAGCTCCTTAAAGATGAAATGCCCCCGTTGGAGCTGATAGGTACATCTTTTTAGCCTCTTTAAGTGGAAACCGGATGCAAATAAACTCATCCGGGGCAAGAAGGAACGTGTAATCATCCTACGAAGCGTCTTCGACGAGAAAGACCTTGGAGTAGGTTAAACAGATGTAATTTTATTTTTTTGCCTTCTTAATTTAGCAGTGATTTCTTAGGAATTGAGACGGGAGAGGTAAGAATAGAGGTAGTAGCCTTGAATTCCAATCCCACATGGTCGTTTTCAAGTTATTTTGTGTAAGATATGTCGCTATTTGGAGATTACGGGGGCTTTTGGAGTCGAGCATAAAAGTGGTCCGGTGTTGTGGCATCAAACCAATGCCTTACAGCCGTTCTGGTAATCTTAATAGAGTAGACATTTCATAAGTCCTCGTGCGACATTGTCAACAACAAGGAAGGGCCGAGGAATAATTCTCTCTCCACGGTTCGAAAGTGTTCTCTACTAATTTCAAAATGGAGGAGAGCAGCTTATTCCTGGTGCAGTGGTTTTGAAAAATTGCTTATTTGTTAGGCCCTTACTGTATTGCTTTCTCCTGCCCCCCCCCTCCCCTACAGCTGGACGTCAGCCTTATTCCGGAGATTCGAGAGCGCGTGCGGACTCAGTGCGCCAAAGTGGGTGTTATCAAGAAGATTGTTGTCTACGATGTGAGTTTACTTTTCTTCCTTTTCACCGCCCTCTATATCAGGCAAACATGGATTGTTACTCTGCTGGTTTGAATGCCTATACTTTTAGTTGATGAGGAAATTCAAGTCGAGAATTTGGGTTGGTTCAGTAGATAATAATTTCCACCAAACGTTGTTATTTATGCGTCGAGGGTGTCTGAAATTAACAATTTATGCGATTTATAGTCTTTCTTTGGTCTAGAGTCCAGCATTGTTGAATGAAGGGAATTTGTTTTGCTAATCTCCACATTTGACCTAAACTAACCTGTTGAATGATGTATCTTTGAACGAGGCCGTTAAACACCTTTTTTGACGTCTGGATTATCCCTGGAAGGTGTTATAACTCAGAGAAGAGCTGTACGATTAGTAGCATAGAAGTGGCAAGAGCTGAGCTGCCGTTTCGGACTTCCGGTAGTCCACAAAGGTCCTACCGACTGGGCAATCAAGTATCCCTTTGAAGTCTGAGAGGGCGAAACTAGAATCTAGGGTCCAGAAAGGTTAACAATATTAGTGGAGCCTATTCAACTTGAAATAACTAATCAAGTGTTTTTTTGCCCCAACTTGTAACAGACCAATCAAATCGCCGTCCTCTGGCCTGGCTTTATAGAGTGTTCCGAGCGGTCCGATTAAAATTTTTTTCTCGACCACTCCACCTTGAAAGAGGCTAGTCAAAGGAACAAGTATAAGATCGAGGAGCCAGACTAGTGATCTGCAGGAAAATCGTTATTCATTGGTATTTTGTGATGTGAAAACAAATTGGAATCAAGTAACATCTCTCAAAGTCGACCTCGTCTTCCTTTTCACTTTGTTATAGACCAATCCTGAAGGTGTAGTCTCAGTAACCTTTAGCACACCAGAGGAGGCAGACGTAGCGGTGGGCTTTCTGGACAAGGCTCTCTTCACCTACCGAGCACCAGCTGTCGAAGGCGCCAATGACAGTGGAGGTCAGCGGACTCGACAGCTGCGCGTCGAGCGATGGGATGGGCGCGAGCGTTTTGATAAGTGTGGCGAAAGTGCAGAGGCAGAGGCAGAGCGGTTGGAACGGTGGAATCGATTCATTGGTGAAGATCCCGATGCTGACGATGGCGACGGAGACGGTAGTGAGAGGTCTGGTGTTGATGATGTTGAAGCAACGGATACGGATGAAGAGCTGGAGGCGAGGTGTGGTGATTCGGGTGCAGAAACGGAGTGATTTGAGCAGTCGCAATGTAAAAAGGAATACGATAAATGAGTCTGATCTATTTTAAGTTCCTTATTTATTGTTCAGGCTGCATATTGGAGTGTGTATTCTCCTATTCAGGGGCTTCTTCCTTTTCGAAAAGTCGTAGTGATAGGGCGTCTTCCTGTGTGGACTCCATTGAATATCGAAATTTGGTGTTGATATTCTGGCTACTATAAGCTTGGTAGACGAGGAGAAATGGTTGCAAACCCATTGAGGAATTTTTATCTTGGGGTGTGAGTGGGTAGCGCGATTGGCAGAGCTAGCTCGGTTTGGTGCCGAGGTGGAGGCGGCTTCTCCTCTATAAGTGCTGGCCTTACTGAACAATCGCTCGAAGAGGTTAGCATCAGCAACAAGGGGAACAGGTAGGATTCTTCCAGTGTAAAAAACGGCTGAAATAAATATTCCATTCTTTTGCATAGCAAAATAGGAATAAGTTTCGAATTTTTGATATTGTGGTGATTTACTGCCAGAGCAGAGTTGCTTTCTAATGATTCTGGTAGGTAAAACCAAGCTAAGTGCAAATTTGAATTTTATGAGCATTCATGACTAGGGAGTAGGAAAGTGGATTTACCTTATTGTCATTTAAACTCTCTGAATTAGTTATCTGTGGAAGTTCGAGCAATCACAATGAAGGGACTGATGTAACGCCTCCCGTCGCTTTTATTCCCAGCTTAGTCATCTATCAGACTTTAATTTTAGCTGCCAAAAAAGGATAAGGGGGTCTAATTTACTTTCGCAGAGCGGTTATTTTCAAATGTCGTTTTAAGGCTGCGATGCATGCCCTCAATCCATCCCAATCCGACGGTGCTTTATTTACAAATTTAGTTCCTGAAGGGATATATGGAAAAAGCGGTTAATTAATGGGTTTTGCAGTGCTTTTGTGTAACACTTATGTTGTTTGAATTTGCCTTTCAGGGAGGAGGCAAGCAGGAAATTGGAACCTTGTAACGGGATCGTCCTCTCCCTTACCTAGTGACTGCGGCTCCCCTCCTTCTTGAATATTGTATTTTCCCTATACATCTTGTCGTCTTTAATAAAGATGTCCAAAGCAAACCAACCGGGCTCGTCTAGCAACGCTAAAAATCGGGAAGCGGAGACCGAGGAGTCTCGCTCCACATTTGAACATCATCACAAGGTGGGCCAGTGCGCTTCCTTGCAGCGGGACATGTACTTCTAGTTTGTACCTAAATTAATATTTAATCCAAGTGAAACAAGCCTAGTATGTGATTATACCAGGCTCTAACAAAGAAATAGATATGGCACGTGTGACAAACTTTACCCAAAACATAGCTAAGCTGGACAGAAAGGGTGAAGGGGTGCAGGTGTTAGTTCTAACCTAGCTTGGAAAATTCTATTCTTTATAATAGATTTTGAAAATTTTGGATGTTAGAGCTAAATGAAGACTTTTTACTATGATTGAGCAAGAAATCAATAGTGCTAGGCTTTCCCGGCAAATCTCACCAGGGTGACTGAGGAGTATTAAGGCCAGTAGACAAGCTCTTAGCAAAAAAACACCTTAAAGTTTGCCTTACTCTATGCTTGGTTACACAGGGTATTAAGTTCACGGATAATGTTAGTAGACTCGGTCCCTTGGACAACAGTATGTAGCTGATTCCTTATTACTAGATCTTCTTATGACTTTGAATAGAATGGGTGCGTTGTGTAAAAAAGTACGTGACACTCGACATTTTGTTGCTGTTTTGTCACTATGATCACCATGTCACAATATCAGTGACGTTTAAATTTATTGAAGAGTGACAATGAAGAGAAAAATAAAACTTGTGAACCGAACCACGGGTCTATCATTCGTAATCGGTGTTTTAAAAAAGATGACATGTCTAAACAAATCGATTTTTACAGCACTATTAGTAATAATGCTTAGTGTACTGTAGAAGCACAAAACAAAAACTTATGTAAAGTCAACCTAACAAAATGTCTTTAGCTTGCGAAGGGAAATTCTGTGGCATTGCATTTTATTCTTACAAATATGAATTGATTTTTTCCAATTATCAGATTGTTGGAAAACCCCTTTTAAAATTGTTATAATAGTGTGTTTCAAACGTATTTTATGCGGTCTCATTTATACCGGTGTTCTAACAGCTGGGAGTACAGAGTTGTAAGACGAAGTTATGGCTGGGAGCATTTCGATGAGTATGGGTGACGACACGCCCATTCTCTTTGCTGAATTTAATCAGGATTTTACGCAAGTTTTCTCTTCTTTGTAGTAACACGTTTTGATGCCTTTCTTAATAGTGTATGTTTGGTTCAGTTGTTGCACTTTGATATATTTACTGGCAATTTACATGGGAGTCAATAAACTCAAGACTTCCAAGTTCACTTTCGCATCATTCCGTCTGTTTTAGAACGCTGTGCATTGGAACACGGCACGGTTACAGTCTGCTGTCGACAGATAATCACGAAGTTCTAGAGACTTACAGTGTTAGTAAGTTTTCATCACATTCTTTTTTCGAATATTGTGTTCCTTTATTCCAGATGGTGAACCAATGTGTCTCGTGGGCCGTCTCTTCACCAGCAACTTGGTCGTTCTCGTTTCCCTCCATGATATGCGCAAACTGTTGATCTTTCATTCTCGTCGTGATTCTCTTATCTGTGATTACCGCTATACCAACACCATCCTGTCTGTCAGAATGAATCGTCAAGTGAGTCCATAACGGTTATGATCCTCGTTTCTGTTTTTCCCACAAAACAAGTGTTTGCTCTCAAATTTGTTCCCTTGAATTCCATATCACAAGCCTAATCATAAATTTGACGTTATTTAAAAGAAATCACGGGTAAGTCATCAGGCTGACGTCCAGCTTTTGAACATTTTATTGTCTGGTCGTTTTGTTCCTTTAGTCTAATGGCTGAATTTTCTGATAACTTCCGGCCAAACTGCTCAGAAATTGACCGTTGAGGTAGGTGCCGGAACATTTTCCTTTGGAAGGCCATGAATAGGTATATCCGTATCTCAAGAAAGCTAAGTTATCTCAGCTGCCTGCTCGACGAATCGGAAGTCATTTAGGCGTTCTTTACCACCCCGCTCGGCATTTTCAAGTTTCTTTTGAAGTGCCTAGGTGGTGAGTAAGGGGTTGTGTTATCCTGATAATCTCCTGATACCTATTGAGAAAATTGCAAATCTTTGGGTACTTTTGTCCAGTGGAAACTTGGTTCCTTAAATCCACTTTTAGGGTCTTGTTCTTGATCGTTTTATCCTGTACCTGAGGTCTCACCCTGTTTGTAGAGGTGAGCTGAGTTTTTTCCTCATTCGCAAACTTTAAATAAGATTTAGTTTTTCAAGGAGGAACACTGCGTCAGTACTGGCCTGACGAAATTGCATTCATGTGACAGAAAGGCCACCAGCTTACTTAACAGCGACGGGGGGATTACGTCGCCTAGGTCGTGTTACGGAGGCCTGAACGATCCTCATTTTGTAATTCACTTCGTATGCAAATCGAACTGCTCAGTCGATTACTGCTACGAAAGGAGAGAATCGTTCTGTTCCAGTCGGATTATTTTTTCAGTTTCGGTCCTGTCCGGGCACGTATCTAGGCTACCTTTTCGGGCTTATCCCATATGCTATAAAGGAATCATTTTTTTGCTGAGCACTGAATTAATCCTTTTTGGTCGTACGAATCCTGAAGGTAAATGCAGAATTCTGCCATCTCGTACTACTCCACAATTACGTCAGTTTGTGTCCCTTCATTTCTTCCCTTAAGAAAGGGAAATTTAGGTCGTGACTGCAATATTTCATATGGCACAAGGGACGGAGTGAGAGGGATTATTTCGGCTGGACCTTCTAAGTTTCTGTCATGTCCTACTCTCCCAGTTCTCCCCGAAGGTATTAAAGGTTTATGCCTGACTATAACTTCATCACAAATTTACAGGATCAGTAAACTGTTGATGGAGGTGATCTGAAACCCCTGGGAGTGAAAAGCCTGTGTAGTTGAGCGTTCAGCCTAGCTTATTCCAAGTTCTCCACCCCATTCTGACTGAGCTTCAACGTCTATACCTGTATAGTGGCTAATCGAAAGTGGCTGAGCTGTCATACCTGCCTAGCATTCCTAATTGCTGTTTACAGAGATGAGTTTGTCAGTGAAAATGTGTAGCCATTGGAATAGCCAATTCTTGGGGTATATACGGAAGTAAATAATTCCCGAATCGCTTCGGCCCCCAATCTTCTGTGTAATTGGATATGAAAGTGTCTCCAGTCCATCTGTAAGGCGGGGATAAGGAGAGGTGATTGTTGACGAGGCAGTGTAGACCTCCAATGCTTCGGATTGGTGAAATCTTGAAGCATTAAGTAGAGATGATAACAAAATCTCCCCTTCTACTGTAGCGGCTGGTAGTGTGTCTGGAGAATGAGATCTTCATCCACAACATCAGAGACATGACGGTGTTGCACCGGATAGAGGACACGCCGTCGAACCGCAACGGTGTTGTCGCCTTCTCCACCTGTCCTGACAAATGCCTCCTCGCCTACCCCGGGTCCAGTCGAGTGGGCACTGTCTACATCTTCGATGCGTCCACCTTTACGGTCTGTGGTTTTCTTTCTGTCTTGCTTTTTTGACATGTCTTGAAGTTCCTCCTTCTTTTCGAATTCACTTGCATCCAATACCCGTCCACCGACTTCAGCTTCATTCACCTCTGAGTCATCTACACATGACCTTTCCACTTATTCGTTCATTCCACCGATGGAAGATAACGCGTAATCGCCATCCGTTTATCCAGCCACCCGCACATCACTAATTCATCGCAGAGCCTTTAATTCACCCACCCATCATTAATTTAGAGAACAACGCGTTTTAGTTGATCCTGCCATTTTCGATCATTTAGCCGTCCTTTCATCTTTCACCGCTCTAGCCCTCTCTCTGCGTCGGCATTTATGGAAGATTTTCCTCCCCTTTTCGTCATTTTTAACTTCCTGGAGGAGCAAGTTAATGTGGAATCGAAAGTAAACCTTCGCTTTGATTAACTGCGTGCATGTGTGTGTACCTGTGAATTCGTACTTTTAGGGGTCACATTCACATGACAACCGTGTACGAGAGCGAGGAATAGACCTGCAGTGTTTTTCCTCCTCATTTCGAATGAGGATGAGGATGAGATAGGAATGTTGGCTTTACTTTGGGGCTTCACGATATTTGGTCGTACGAAAATGGGATCATTGGGAATGCGTTGTTCGGCGGTTTATTTGGGGCTGACGTTAACTTTGCGTTTTCCGTCCAGAGTTAGTCTATGTGGCCATGGCGCCTCGCATACATTCATTTCTCTGGCCACGACCGCCTGGCTTATTTCGTCCATCTCCCTTTATTCAGTGGCCTGATTGGCGTATCTACCTTGGAACCAACTTATCCATTCTTCTGCCCCCTTAACCTTCGTCTTCATCCATCCTTACTAGCCTTGTCCGTAGCTCGTATCCATCCACCCACCTCATTTTTCAAGCGGTTCAGTTTCCCTTGAGATCGGTAAATGTGTGGTTCATGGTTTTATTGACAGTAACATGTCATCTGCTTAGGTCGCCTGGCGCTGCGGGAGATGGAGATGGTCGACAACTAAGACACGATGCATATACGTGGTGACTTTACCACACTCGTTGACGGGGTCTGTTGCCGAAATCATTTGGTTGTTCCACCAATCGTAATCATTCTCAGATGGAGCTCATCGGGTCAGAAACTCGGGGAGTTAGATGTATGTAGCGCTGACCAGACCTCATCTTAGACTCTGCTCATTTAAACTTGCCTCAACTGTCACGTTGGTGTGACCGCAGATCAGGCATCCCGAGCGTTTCTAACGCATTCAGGGGTGAAGGTTACGTGTGATTGGGGGAGCTTCAGTTGTCACGTCTGTGTTTGTGTGTTTACCAGCTGGTCATGTTCTCGCCTCGACAAACGGATTTCGTTTTTCTTTCACTCTTTTGATAATTTGCCTAGCTATCTAATCTTTGAAATGTCTAGAATAGTGGTGACTTTGAGGCGTGGTGTTGGAAGTGCCGGTATTGGTGGTGGTGATGAACCTCCATTCCATTTCTTCAGCATTCACTCAATCTTCTAACTTTCCATTCGGCCTTGTTCAATCCATCCCTTATCCAACAACCCTGTTTGCGTCATTTGTGACCATTGCAAATGGGAGAAATGGAAGTAGAGTGGACAGTAGACTAGTCAGCTACTGATGCTTCATCCATCGTGATTATTTCCCTTCCATCGGTCCAACTGTTCGTAGGTATTGAATCCTCTCATCCACTTAATCGTCCGTCGTGGTCCTTTTCCTTCCCCTTGAATCCGCCTGTTTATCTGCCTATTCGGCTCTTACCCATTCCATCGTTCACCCTTCTCGGTCCATCTATTCAGGATCGTCACATCCAGCTATCCACATCAAATTCGTCAGTCCATCAATTGCCCTCAGATTCCGTATTCTCACATTATACCTATCTTGGATCTTTTCATCTACCCACTGGTCTCATCCGTCCTCTCATCCTGTATTCATTTAGTTGTTTGTTCTTCTCAGATCTACTTATTAATCTATTTGTCCCTCTTGCGCTCATGTGCCCGCCTCTCGAAACTGCAGTCCATTCTGGATTCTGCCATCTTTATCTTGCCAAGTTGTTGAAACCGCTCGAGTTGGTTTTGTAAGGGTTGATTCACCTCCAGTGGGGATGGCTACCGTCTCTCAAACATCCCTCCACTTGTTCAATCCCCCTCTCTCTGTTCCGCTCACACATCTGACAATCCATGCATCGCCTCATCCTGTATCTATCCACTCATCCATACATTAGTCACGTACTCTTCCCGAATCTACCTATTTAGCCGTCTACTCACCCCCAATCGCCTCACTCCCGACCAGTTTTATCTTCAATCGCCTATCATCTTCTCCGTCTCAGATCCATTCACTTCATTGAGTCATCCATCCATCCCTCATAGAGCATTCTCTCGACTCAAATCCTTTCATCTTCACAGAACGTCACATCTATCGCGGCACACGATGGACTGCTGGCAGCTCTCGCATTCAACGTGTCCTCGACCCTCCTCGCAACTGCTTCAGAGCGTGGCACAGTCGTCCGAGTCTTCTCCATTCCCGCTGGTGACAAATTGATGGAATTCCGGCGTGGTCTGGCCCGGTGCGTTCTTAGTCCACATTTATTTACCCGCATTTTTCCCGTCTTTCCCTGTCCCGCGGTACCTTTCTTTCATCCACCTAGAGTCCGAAGTCCGATCCCATTAGGACACTCTATCGATACTAGTCATTGTTTCCGTCAAACCCGATTTGTGGGGTACGTGAAATCACTGCTAGACTGTCTTGTAACTCCGCTGCTGTGTCGAATTGACCTTTCCACAGCCGTGCATAAGCTACCCTGGAGTCGGATGTTTTCCTCTCCTCCATCGTCGGTGCCAATTTGTGAAACCGCTTAAGTAAACAAATTGTTTGTGTAGACCCTGTAGGTACGTCAGCTGTCACGCTTTTACTTTGACCTGACAGGCGCCAACGTGAAACTACAAGTCTGAAATTGCATCGACCGAGATTTAAGTAGCATCTCGTTCTCCGATACCTGTTGCCTTCTCTGTTGCATTTCACGCATTTGCAAACCTTTTTCGAGGTACCACTGGATTTCGGCCCTTCGGTTCCACTTCTACAGTGTCTAGGGATCCCACTACTTTCCCTCCGATGTTTTATGGACACTGTTTTCCTTCCTTGTCTTTTATCAGCTACGCGTCTATTTGTTCCCTTAATTTCTCGACGGATAATCGATTTCTGGTGTGCGCAAGCAACACGGAGACCGTCCACGTCTTCAAGCTCTACGGGCCGGCTTCTCCCTCCTCATCTTCCTGCAAGTAAGTGAAGCATCAAGCAAAATTGAGGGGATTTGTCATTCTACACTGAAATGTGGTAGTTTTGTGGCAGTAGACGTTAGACGTCGAAATGCTAGTGTGATTTTGCGATTAGGTTCAGTTCATCCATCACCTTTCTTCACAGAGCCGAGGATAGTGCCTGCACACCAGGATCCTCCACGCATGGCAGCGACGCTAATGCCAGTTCTTCCACCGACGACGCAGCCTCTACTGGCAGTTGGACCGGCAGTCTAGTGAGCTGGGTTGGTGGAGCCTTGAAGGCAGGTGCTGCCTACCTCCCGAATCCCGTGGCGGAGGTCTTTTCACAAGACCGATCTTTCGCTTTCGCTTGGATTCCTTCTGCTGCTGCCAACTTGGCGAGTGTAAATTCACCCGCCTCCGTCAGTCACGTCACCGCCGCCACCGCGTCTCCTCACGGTGACGTTGAGCATGGAGGTAGTGGGCAAGTTGGCACAGCGTTCAAGAAGGCTGCTGCTCTTCTCTGGTGAGAAGGAAAAGAAAGTGACTGTTGGACCTATGTATTCATTCTTATCTTCTATTTTCCTTTTTTTTTCAGCCACGGTGACCAGTACCGACTTCTGGTGGCGGGATTGGACGGTTATCTCCACATCTTCACCTTTGATTCGGCCCGTGGGGGTGAGGCGACCCTGCTGCGAACTCAGAGGTGGGTGTCCGCGTAATTTTCTCACCCTGCTACGTCTAATCTTCTCCTCCTTCCTTTCTTTTCTACAATTTATACGGTGTGCTTTTGTATTCATCTTTTGTTTTCAGGCCTAGTGGTATCAAGAAGGCTGCGAGTTATCGACTGATTTACTCCAAAAATGTTAAATACTTGTCGTGAGTATAGTCGGTTGCTCTGACGTGATATCTATCTTGCCCATGGTAGATCAGATGGCTGGAAATGGAGGCCTATCCGAAGGTTTCTTCTTTTTTGCCTTCATTTCTCCTCCCCAGCCGTCTGGTTGTCTGGTCATCTAAGCACGCCTTTTCCCAGATTCCAATTATTTCACGTGTCCTGTTGCAGTTGTTGTCGCTTTTGTTTAACCCAATTTTCGGGTGTTGATTCGACTGTTTTTTTGAGGTAATGGAAGAGTCTTTTCAATTTAGGCCTTTTTTTCTCTATACGCTTGACGAAGAATAGGCAACCAATGAGTGTGCAGCGGCCTTGAGGCATTAGCCAATCAGGGAGGGCTTGCTTTAAGACTTCCTTCCGCTCTCCCTTAGAGCGTACTTTTTCTTTTGCAGCCTAGCCGATATCATATGCATAAGGTAAGCTGCGTCAGATGGTAAGATCTCTGTGAACTGGGAAAGAGTTGGACTAGTAAGGTGGCGCGCCTAGCGCCTCTTCGATTTGTGTAGTTGTGGGAGCGCGCCCTTTTTCGCCGTTTATCCACTTTTACAAACTTTTGTGTAAGATACATTTTTGTAGAAACGAGTACATTGAAAGGCGGAAGCGGAATGGGAAGAAGACAGTTGCATTCGATCCGTTGCCAGTGCTAGATGAGTAAGTAGCTACCAACATCCAGTGGAAATGCAGGTCTCTTGAAAAGCGTTAGTCAAGCACTGAATTTCGTCACTTGTTTTTTGTCTGAATTCGTATCTCTTGCAGGAATTTGCAAAATTGTGAGCGAATTGGAAATAGATATGCTTCAGCTGTACAATTGTTCATCGAGGATGCATTGTTTGGGGACAAGGAGTAAGTATCTGTGTAGTTAGTTGGTGGCAGCGATGTCATTGACACAGGAGCTAATCAAATGATTAGAAATGGGATTTTGATCCTCTTGTTGCGTTTTCGTCTCCCTCTCCTCCCCCACTCCGGTTCTACCCGTTCTGCCTTTTGTGTGTGAGAGTTATTCAGAAAAGAGAACTTGGAGCTTCGTGTTTCGGTGTTCTTGGGGCCCCCCAAGCTCCGCCTTTCACCATTTCTTTGTGTTTTTGGGGCTCACCTGCCTTCTTTTTTGGGAAAATTAAACGATCGCCTTTATCGCTAGGGCAGGCGTCTTCAAAACTCGGGTTATGCGGTCCCTGTGTGTCACTAATTGACACTCAAAACTTGCCCCTTGGCTTCCTTACCTCTAGAGTAGGCCTGTAAGACTGTGTTGCCTTTTTCAGCCTCATCGATTCGGGCAACGTGAGTCTCGCTCCTTCGGGTATCCCAGTTCAACAGCACAAACAGACTCAAGGATCCACAGATGCCGCCTCTTCTTCGCATCGTAGTTTCGCAGCTGTCGCCGGTTCAAGCATGGAGCCCTCAGCCAGTCGTGAGTTATCTATTTTAGATTTACTTTACTTAAATACACATCAGTAGCCATTGTTTTGTTTGTGGAATTGCTGCAGAGGATTTGCTGGCGACGGAGGTGATGCTGTTGGTCACCCCCTCGACTGCTCCTCAGGGTTACTGCTACGAAACGGAGTTCCCCACCATCCAGTCTTCTCACCACACTCCTTCGAGAAAAAAGTGTTAGCCGTGCGACTTATATTTGGTCTGTTTTTTATCCATGCCTTTAGAGCAATCGAAAAACGTTCCTTGTCATCCGCACCAGCAGGAGTAACGCTAGCGGTGGGGTGTATGTTGGATTCTTGCGGTCGCAAATGCGTGATAAGAGACAAGGTGCTTCATCCGTAAGTCACCCTGTTCCCTCTCTTCTCAGCTCTCAACTCTTCCATCTCGTTCCTCCATTTTGATTTCCGCTGTGTGTATGTTTGGCCGGGCAGCGGTTCTCTCCTCTGTGACATATTTTCCTGGACCTTTTCATGTTTTACCTTGGCGGACAATAGCTCTTCATGTATACGTTTGCGCTGGACACAACTATTGTCAATGTGTATGTGTGTGGGAGAGACAGTTCCATACGATTAAAGCTATTATTTGTTTAAAGTTTTTCTCTATTAGAACTTTTAGTTTCGGTAATTTGAATTTTGGGGTTCCTTAAAGTATAAATCTCTTTACGGCGTGAATGGTGACCAGCCTAAACTGGATTCCCC
>NW_020170508.1:172640-194314 GCF_000524195.1 Echinococcus granulosus
CAGGTTAGTTCGGCCAATATTTTTGTGCTAGATGGAGGCGAATTTCTGCATTATAATGTAGCTAAACAGTTTTATGCATTTGGCAATCCTCCACCAGTTATCAAAAGTCATTTTATCGCGTTGAACTGAAAATCACACTTTTTTGGAGTTACCTGATAACCACTGGGCTATGAGGTACCAACGTGCGTAATTGGTTTATCAGGGTGATATAGAAGGGTTGGAACACCGAAGCCGATTTCCGGCAACGGGAAGTGTGCCCTTTCGGTTGGAGGAATGCATCACTGACACTAACACCTCTGACTGGCATTCTTTGGAATGTCATTGAAAGATATCCAGTTTGGATGTAATATAACAAAGCGCTGTTTTGCTTTGCTTGCGGTTAGGCCTTCCATGGGTTAGGGATAAATCTCACACGTTCTAGGGGAGACGAGGGGTGCAACATCCAAACCGGCTTAGATGTAGCTGTGTGTGGAACAAGGAGTGTGTGTGGTTAGTTAGAACTTCGAATACATACTTCTTTTTCTGTTGCAAGCTCTGAAATCGTCTAATTTTGGAAGCAGATCTACTAACGCAAATTCAGTAGTACACGTCAGGGTTACCTTTATTGCACATTTTGCGTTTCGTTAGCCAAAATAGTGAATAAAGGTGGAAGATGTAGAACTGACTCTCAAGGAAGTAAAGCTGGCATTGTATTTGCATCCAGGCATTGTGCAGTCCATTATCTGCTCTCTGGAAACGCACTACGGACCTGAAATGAACAATTGACAGAAATCAAAAGGCTGACGAAGTACAAACTGCAAATTAGCTTTAAACCGGAGAGGGAGAGAGAAACTCACGAGAAGGACTTCGCCCCAAAGCTTTACGATTTGATGCTAATGTGTGTTGATTTGTTTTGACAGTTTTCTTAAGGGCTCTGGAGACATCGCTTTCAATTAGTGGGAATTCGGACTGACGGCAAATGTTACGCGTCGGTGAAGATTTACCAGCTCTTGCTTAAGAAATGGATAAGTTGATTGATAAATTATTCTCTCCAATTTACGGGTGCTTAATTGGGGTAGATAAAAACAAAAGCTCCCTATTTGTTACCTCATTTTTTTTACACCAGGTTCTGAATTTTAGAGGCCTTGCTCACGATTTCCTGTCTCCCTAAAGTCAGAGAACTTGGTTGCTGTAATTCCTTAACTTCAAGCGGACAGATTTAATCACCGTTCGAGTTTTTAGGTCAGAGGGGCTTGACAAACCTGGAATTACAAAGCTTAGCGCTACTCTCCTCATATTTGCTCACAGCTCTTGAGAAATGCGCCCGAGTAGTCGAAAAGGTGCCACAATTATGTCGCCCTCCACCACTGCGACAATCTTATACGACTGGTCCTTAAATTTATTTGCACAAACTGAGTCGCTCGCCTACCCCTCCCTACCCAAAAAAGTTAATTTTGTAACTTTTAATGGGCTGAAGTCAGGTTTTAAAGACACCAGACACCTCTTCTTACACCTGTATCTGGGCCACTTGTGTTTGTCGCCTGTCCCCTACCAAAGTGATGTCAAAAAATGAGACGATTGTGGAGGAGGTGTAGAAATTAATCACAACATCTTTCAACATACACACAAGGCGGTGAAGCAGGATTTCGGATCCCGGGAAGTGTTATGGACTGAGCCAATTGTCAAATGCTGTGGACTGGATTCACTACGCTCGCGTAGCCAGCTACATAATCAAAGGATAAAGACTTCAGAAAAAGGCGTTGAGTGGGCATTGGTGGATGCGAGAGGCTGAGTCGGAGTGCGTGGGTGTTAGTAATTGAGTGACCTTGACCTTCGCGCTATTACCGGTACACTTGAAGCGCATCTCCATACGATATGTGCCAAGTAGGGAGAACTGGGCGATAGCACGAGTCTCTGGGATGTCCACCGATCAGCCATCAATCGGAAATCCTGGAAATTCGAGTGGGAACGTCTTTTCGGAGTTGCGGGCATCCCCATCAGGAGGATCATTTTTACGATCATGACTAACGACTGTCGCTGAGGAGGCGTAACTCATGACTCGCAGCCACCTATCCATGTCAATCGGCGGTTTTGAAAGTGGTGCCACTCTTAAGTAGGATTGAGTTCCACTGCTGGAAGACTTCAGAGTGGAATTTTACAGCAACGCCAAGTCTTCTACTATAACGAACATGCCAATCAGTCAAACGACTCTTTACGAGCATACTTCCAACCCATTGTGTCAAATTAGTAAATGGCCACTCCAGAAACCCAACCGATTAAAGGTAACATTTTCATTCCCTCTCTAGATATGAAATAGTAACCCAAATGGCTAATAATAAGCAATACGGGTTCCATCCAGTCTTTTACTCGTGGAATTTCTGGTTCAGGTATCCCAGAGGCTAAACTTAGTGTAGTGAAGCCCCGAAAGTTGCCCTTTTAAGGGGGCCAAGTTGGAGGTATGGAACCGGTAAGTGTTTGAAATATTGATACATGTGTCTATTACAGTCGGATCTCACTTTTAGGCCTCCCGCGCGCAACGTGGGGAGCATTAACGCTTAACAATACTTCTCTTTGTTCTCAAGTGCATCAGTTTTAAGGCTAGACCCATAATGGAGAGAGCTATACGCGAGTACTTAAAGGCTGTGTTGTTTCGCCATAATTTTTAACTATGAAACAGGAGCTTAAAGACAGTTAAGGGGCATAAAAATACCAGAGACACCGTGCACTAGGATCCGATACTACTTAATCGAATTAAGCGTCTCTTATTTCAATGCTTGATATTGAACAACTGACATCTACCCCAGTGAGCAGTTTTTAATGTAGACAGTTTGGCACTTCTTTTGGCAGAATTGACACAAATTCACGCCGAACGAATCACTTGTGTTTGGTGCTTAATACGCCATTGATTTAATTCCAAAATTCCTGCTCAACTCCTCCACTCGTCTGTAAGCAAATCCCCGCCTACGTGATTGGCATGAGGGGTGACAGGGCGACGTCTCAACCACCCTACTTGAATTTAAAAACATGTCCTTAAAAAATTAATCTTGTTTCTTAGTAAGATATGATGGAAAAGGACGCATCTTTTGCTAGGTTAACCAGGTCCTCCCTAGTAACTTTAATATGGGATCGATTCAACTACCCATTGGACAGGAAGCGGACCGATTTAAAAATAATATCAATTGCCGACGTAGAGGGGAGTTAAGGGGGCTATTAGCATGGCTGAGAGACCACGCTGCCTAGCGAAATTACAAGTGCGGAGCCTTATGTGCCTGCGTAACCAACACATAGACTTAAGTTGACAAAGTGTAACGAGAAAGATCCTTTTGATCGGCTTCCTCGGTACTCCCCTTGGACACCCCTCCCCGATTCAGCCATCAAAATGTAGTCGCTACTATGAGAAAGATACTCTCGAATGAACCACCCTAGTTATCGAATTTGCGTGTAAATAGGAAGGTATCTGACTGCCACACTACTGATTTATCTTGGCAAATCTACTGGTTTAGAGGTTTCGTCGTCATGTTTGAGAACACCAAACCATCCATCATCCGAAAAGCGGAGTTATTTAATAAAGGATGGGGTTAAAAATAGTTTTGTGGGGATATAGTTGCGCGTCCATTCATTCTTGCCACTTTGCATTTCCTTCGGTGCTGCCAGTCCATAAATTCACCCTGGTTCTATCTGACTCGGCGAGAGGTGGCAGATGTATTGCGCGTTAACTTAAGGGACATCTACAGAGAGGTAGAGCTCCGTGACGAACTGTTCTAGATGGTATATGGCTAGTGCCACCTCATCTCTAATAGCATTCCTGTAAAACACGTCTAAAATAAGCATCTTTTTTAGCTCTAAGCTGCAGATGTCATTCTCTTGTCATGGTATGGTCTACCGTTCGGAATAGAAAATCAGATTATTTGTTCCTTAGCATAGGGTTTGCTTGCCGTTGCCACCTATGTTACGGCTGGAGGCCTTCCCAAAGTTCAAGAAGCTATCAACGAGGACAGAAAATGTGCTACCAGTGTAGAGAACGGGTGGAAACTACTGGTAATATCCGAAGGTCATGCCACCGAGAGCAGGTACAATTGGCGGAGCCTTAATTGCATGCATCATCAAACACTAAGCTGAACAAACTATCACAGAACTACAATATTATAAGAACTCATCGTCAGTATGCTAGTAGAGCCATTTAGAGCTTTTAACTGCTGCCAGCTTGCATCTCATTGGCTACCTTCTAATCAATCGGTTCCATCAACCAATCAACGATCAGGAAGGAATCGCCAAGTTTAAAAATGACATAAAGTTGGATTGTGACAAATAATTTCCAGGAAGTATCAAAATAGTCATCAGTCTACTCTAAATTAGGACAACAGTTCATTAATTCACCAAATGTGAGTTAACTGCAATTGTAAACGATAGGAAGCATGAAAAGTTGGCTTTATATATTTTGGACCCTTGAAGAGGGCTATCTATTCCGTAGACAACTTTAACACACTTAATTTTAAAAAGAGTTCACCTTTCATTTAAAGTGGAAGGGGACCAGTCCGAGGAATTGCTTTCACTCACTGACCCGATCGCAGGGTGTAGCTGCATAATCTCACAATAAGCCGAGGTGCGGAAGTCAATTTGGCTCCGTCCTTCAGTATTACCTCGTCGTCTTCCACTCTAAGTAACTTGTTGCAGTATCATAATGTTTTGGTAAAAAAGAGAATCTATAACAATTTCAGACCTTTTCCTTACCCCCCCCCTCACGACGTACCTTTCCAACTAAGGACGACTGAAAGTAGTAATCTGATGCCTTTGTTTAACTGTTTGTGATAAACTGCTTTGACTCTTTGATCGCTGAAGGTTGTATTTCCACACTGCGGCCTTTGGGCCCTGCTAATAATCTGCCAGCTACTCCCTATGGTAGTAAGTAGTATCTTCCGCCACCACTATTTGCACTATTAAACAGACTAACTCTACTGTTCCCACTCCTACATTAGTGTTATAAATCCAAAGCTTTTGACTAAGATGCACAATTTAGCGCACTCACCTCTTGAATATCTAATTCAAAAAGGAAGAAATCCAAGCGTCACGAATATGTGACGCTAGGGCAGCATACATTCCCACTTTTGTAAACTACTTAATTCCCTCTTTTGCATCTAAAATATTACGAGACTAGATTGTGTCTCTCAAATTAAAAGGTAGGTTTTCCAACACTAGAGGACTTTGGAAGTGGGTCTGCGATGAGCCATATCTATCCCGCCAACCCTACAGCTGTTCATTTGACCAAATAAAAAAAAAACTTCGGGAAGAAACTCCTTTTCAGTGTTTTCACTCCTTTAGTTTGTTAAACTACTCCTCACCGGATGAGGAGCTACAACCTCCTCATGCTCCGTTTTAAAGTTGGACATAAAAAGCGGGGTTTTTGACATGCTCCTGGCTAAATTCGTTTTAAAAAGAGAAAATATATATTTTGTGGTGACAAGGAAGCATGCAAGGTGGATAAATGATTGATAACACGGAAATTCCAAATGTAGCAAAAAGAAAAAGAAGGAGGTAGAGGAAGAGAAGCAAGCGTTACAACACCGACGTCTCTGGGGACTGCCGCAGTCTGGAAGTGCGAAAGTAATTGCACAGAGTTGACTGTCCTTTTCTCTTATTCCTTTTTATTTTTTTTAGAGGAAAATAAATACTTCTGCTAACTTGAACCCTCTGTTTAAGGAAGTCTGTTTATTAACAGAATAGTGAAAAATGAAGAATTTTGCTTTATTACTTTGTAGTAATTACTTAGAAAGAGAGTATCAATTCTTTTAAGTTTTGTATAAATTTTTTTGCTAATTCACAACAAAATTGAATGACTAAAAAGATTTGTCATTCTTGAAACTGAAGTATGGTAGCATCTACTTAAAAGCAACATGTGAATATCTTCGCTATCAGTGTCACGCATATGTGACGCCCCAGATCTCTTACTAGATCCCACCGACGCAATCGCGTAATGCTTGATCTTCACACTCTCACGATAACCGGATAAAATAAATTCTGTCTCAAACTAATTAATTAAATTTAAAACAATAAAATAAATGTTGAACTCTCCAAGTCGCCATCAAGAGTCATGCATAAACCGAGATGGTCAGTCGGTGCCTTACTACTTTCCGTGGATGAAAATTTCTTCCAACACACCCTGTGGTTAAGACCCAGCTTTTGGAGGAAAAACAGATATCCAAACACGGATAATAATAACACTCTTTGGCATAGTGCCAAACAGGCTAAAAGCTTAAAAGACACACATAAAACTCATTAACTGTTACAATCTTTTTAATGATAAGCAGTCCCTACCAAGGATTTAAGAATATTTAGGTAAATGATTTATTACTAGGATTTCTTGTAAACAAATCTCCAAGAATGTCGGTGCAATTACCTCCTATTAGACAAAATGAGAGGTGGAGGAGGAGCTGGGTAGGCCTAGAAGGGCATTTTGCCATTTTAAAGGGTGGAGTAGAGCATTGGGGCTGCATCCAGTTTTAATTACTTCTTTCAACTTTGTTACCGATTTAGCGTTACAAAGCCATGTGGAGAGGCACAGGGTGGTTAAACCTCCAACTTAGTTATTCTGTTTACAGTGGAGTAAAACTACCTTGAGATGCTCCAATCTCCTCAATCCTTGGGGCTAGAGCAGTTGACAAAGGCTTGCAGGACTTTATTGTAGGTATTCGGAGCTTTAACCCGACATAGAGGATAAATTTATCGTATTTGACTGTTTTAATGGTATTCTAATGCTAAACTAGAGACATTTGTACCTCTAGCGTGACCTAGTCATCCGGGTCACTCGAGTGGCTCTTTGGGGTCAAAAAGAGGTGAGAAAAACCGTGAAGCTTCTAAGATTTAAAACACCTATTTAATTGGCGATTGTTCGCTAATTTGCTAAATCAGATGATCAGTCAACTTTTGACGTATCGATCGATCGATCGCCGTTAACACCTATCAGCTGATTAATCAGCGACCAAGTGCCAATCAGCTGTTTAAACAGCTGACTGCAGAACGCGTGTTGTAAACGCTCTTAAAGTTTTGTTTTAATTCATATAAATAGTTCATAATTACCCATATGAGAACTATAAACTCCTTTCTCCATTAAACAACTTCGCCACTGGAAAATTACTTGTATATTCCGGTGATTTTCCAACCATTCAAAATCTAGCGACATAACCTACTTAATTTTACTTCGATTTTGTATTTTTCCGACCATATGATGATTATTTATTATAAAGTGGCTTTTTCAGCAATCCGAATAATAGTCTTCTTGACATTCAGTGAGATGGAAATTAATTAGCTTATGGTAGACTTAATTTTTTGACACGAACGACAAGCCCGGATCCGCACAAAAGCATCTGTTGAATGTCAGCAGTTAGCTAGACCTATCTTACAGAAACCCAGCTAAATTTCTGGTCTCCAAGTTATTTTTTGCTACTTTTCGAGACAAGAAGTCTAGGGGTAGCCTAATGATTGACGAACTTTGAGGCCAGAAGCAAAGACGTGACATGAGCAAAGCTTCAAACAACCAACTGGATTGGAGCTTTAGCATCGAAGGACTAAAAAGACCCTACAGAGCTACAAACGACCAAAATGAGCAAAAATATTTGTTGGAAAAAGGGAAATTTTTCTAAGTTTTTTAGATATGTCATGCCATTTGCGCAAGGATAAATATCCCCAAATCTTGTGCTTTCCATTGGTATAATCAAATTTTAATCTGATCAGTCCCAATCCAGAGTTGAACATGCTTTTCCTTTCCCTTTTCCGCTGGATAAAATGTAACAAAAAGAGTTTAATGCTTGTTTTTTTCCACTCTCCCCTTTCACTTGTGACAGAAGGAGGAGAAGCAAGAGCAGGAGTGAAAGTGACGGCGACAACAGACGCTAATTCAATGCCTCCTTTCCTTTCTCTCCTTCTTCAGATCATAGACAGGACAAAGTGGGATTTTTGTCATGTCTCCAGCGGCTTTATGACATCCCAGTTGTCAGCGTTCTCCAATGTGCATATCACTGTGGAGACAGAAAGCGGGGAAAGGAGGAGGTGGAGCTGGATGGGCACAAAACGCTTTTTGGCAAGCAAATGTCTTTCCGTCTACCAAAAACGGAAAGAAAAACGTTTTCATCAAGAGAAATAGCCTAAAAAAGGGTTTGTGTAGCCTAACCTGTCCAATCAGCCCATTTTAAATGCGTTAACGACGTTTTAAAGCAAAAGTAGGCAAGAATGCACTGATCCGGCTAGGAAACCATGCTTCTCTACCCTTTGTAGCTAAGTGGCAGGATATTGAATAATTGTCACCTGACTAGTAAGGGAAACACTCCTTTTAGAAGGCCAAACAGGGGCCACGTGGTGGCTCCGTCAATGTACCCACGGCTGGTGGTCTGGCCCCTAACCCAAGTCAGTAGGCACTGGCCTTCTGTACGCCGGCATTACAGAATCAGGCCGCGTATTACGTCCTCCTTCGTATTCAGGGAACCTTCGGGGTGCTACATGATATCGTCAATTACATTTGCAAGCTTTTTCTTATTCGTGTTTACAAAAGCTATTATTTATTCCCCAACATTGGTTAAAATTGGTCTTAAACGTGGTATCTACTTACAGTTTAAGATCAAATGGATGGCGAGGGTGGTTTAGAGCAGAACATCTTGCATGCTGGCATTGTAGGCTATGTGTGTGGAGCAGAGTTTGTCGCTTCCTCCTCTGGGATGGATTGATGGGGTCTGCTCAGCCAGGTGGGGAGTCGCTCTTCACCACTTTTCTCCTAAAAAAGTGTATCCAATCAAGCATGTCATACCGACAACCAGGTGACCAATTATATTCGAAGATTACCAGCAGACCTTTTATACACTGAGGAATTGAAGTATGTATCAATCAGATGCAGAAGTCCATGTCATTTCTATGGAAAGAGAAAAGCAGCAGACCAATTTTTTTCCGCTCGACTGCCCATCCAATTTGAAAACAACACTAGGACATTGAAACAAACCCTCCCTCCCCTACAGGAAGTAGGGATTGGATTACTTTCTTTAAAATTAGTAGCTGAGAGAAATAAGGGTCTTTGAGGAATTTTGAAATATGTCAAGCTGTTTGGGAACTTATTTTTGTGCTCACTATCTCCTTCATTTAAGGATGATGGGTGGAGCATACCTAGCCCTCAATTTTCCCTCTACTTTGTAATCATATGCTCACCACAAAATCTAAATTGTTTTAAAGGCAGTCACTAACTGGAAAGTTGTGTATTTGAAAATCATCGAAGGTTTCTTGACTGTAGGGCTACCGCAAAGCGCTGAGTAGATTACGAACGAGGGTTCCGTTCTCTTTGGTATTCAAACCTTTTGGTTTTCTAGATGTCAACGATTTGAGGGAAAACCCTTGGTGAGGCTTGCGCTTCGGCACGTCAAGAGCAGAGAGGACTTCGTCTTAAATGTCCTTGGGGAGAAATTACTACGCCAGTGATGATTTCTCGTTAAAAATAATCCCTTCCGCTTATCCCACCTCTTGTTTACTTTTTCATCATTCAGAGTAGCACCAGTGATGCAGTCCACATCTCAAATAATGCGGGTTTCACTTCCATCCTAGGATTAAAGATATTTTTTGGTACAATAAAGTAACTCGCCACAAATGTCAACTTTGAAGGAGGGGAGGGTTTAATGACCCAACCATTAAGACTTCGAACAAAGTCACTTATTTGCGACACTTTGATTGGCTCAGAGAAAATGAGAAAGAGAGAGCTCATTTATGCAAATTTTACAAGGAGATTTTATTTCGTTATTCCTTTTTCAAAGGGCTATAATTTTATGCAGAAGTTTAAATTATTCTACAACGTCCATCAGCGTATACTACTTATATATAATAAGGCGCCTAGAATGACACCCTCACCTTTGAAACTTGATGTGAATTCCGACGCTAAAGCTAATCCTCGTTAACAATGACAGTGAATTATTTCAAAGGTTATCAAAAGTCAAGTGGCTGATCCTCTTGACTGAAATATATTGAGAATTATTAAGCAGATATTTGGGTGGGACCTGGTTCCCCCGTCCGATTGAAAGTCTACACTCTGCTCAAATTAGGAAGGATTATTAAAGAATAAGAAAAAATCTTTTGTCTTTAAATGGATTGGTCTAAAATGGCATAAAGATAGGATTAATGGGCTATTTTGTATCGCCTCACCACTGCCACCGCCAATTTACGGCCTCAAGTCACATCGAAGAGTCTATCAATGAATACTAGCGAGGAAAGATTTACCGCCAACAAACTGAAGGGCTGCAAATTTAGCGGAATAGTCGTGATGCAGTGTCACAAGGATGGTCACCCCAACTGGCAGGGGTTGTGGAGTCCGCGCATTTAAACTCCTTAATTTAAGTGGCTTTTAATTTACGGCAATATTCCGAAACCTGCGTGACTCACCCCCATCACTTTTCGATTAACCACTCTCTTTTTATTATTGATAAGCCCAAAAGACAAGTGGTTAGTCAGCCAGTCCTCAAGCTATCAATCAACTAGTTAGTCAGTCAGTATAACGCCGTGCTCTAACCACCGCCACTCAGGGATTTGAGCAGGCAGCTCAGCAGCTACTATTTTTGCCTTTTCCCACGCTGTCCATCAAATTTTAACCATTTCTGCACGTGTGGCACAGATATCAGCTGCAATGTGCCTTGTTTAGTCGCCATTCTTAGCAAGAAAATGGGACGGATAGAGTACGCCTTTTTGTTGTGACAGCAACAAAGGTAAGGATGAGGCTGATTATGCGTAGAGACGATTACTTTGTAGGGTCTTCAGTTCCTACAAGTTCAGACTTCCCAGTAATTTCTTCTTTTGTCAACAACGCAAAACAAAGGCACCTAATCCTCGCCCCCTTAGCTCATCGTTGCACAGCCATTAACAATTCCCTTGAACCCTTAAGAAATGTAAACCTGAGGCTCGTCAACGGTGACACTTGCAAAAATCCAGAGAAGTTATGCAGGACCATATTTGCAGTATTAGGCTCTCTGTTCCATTCTGCTCATCATTAAGTTAATGTTATTTCCTAAAGAATAAATTACGTGACCGAAGAAGATAAGGCAAAGGAAACAAATCCGTTACTGTGGCAGAAATGAGGTGCATAAATTATTCCTGCCTGGTGACTTATTAAATTTTTACAATCAACAGCTTAGTCATCACCAGTAATGTTGGTGGTCGTCAGTCTGTTTGTCTATTCCCTTAGTGTCAGTCCAGCTCTGTGAAAAAAATAAACGTCTCAACAAAAACATGCTCTGCTGACACAATAATGGCTTATTTGAAGAGGAAAAATAACACTTTATTTGACCCTAGGGGAGTTGAAAGCCGACATCACTGCCAAGTCGGTTTCGCAAGTAGATTCATCATGTCCGCAATTGATAGCTTCCTCTATCACAGCCTTTTGTTTAATTGGTTTAAACAAACACCAAAATTTAAAAGTGTTGGGGAATCCTATCCCTTTCTTTCAAAAAATAATTTTTCGTTCAAAACTGCTGTATTAAGCAAGGAATTTTTAAATGGGTGGTTGTCACAAGTTCCCTTAAAGTTCATTCCAACACCCGATGGTTTAGTCAGCTAGAGGAGCGAAAGTAAAGAAGCGAAAGGCAGATTACAATGTACAGACAGATAGAAGTTGAAAGAAAAGGGCTATTTTGTGCCTTCTGAAAGCAATCTTTTCACCGCTTTAGCATGAGATCAAATCAACTTATGGTAAGGCAAAATAGACGATTCTTTCGATAATTTGGTGGAAAAGAACTTATTTGATGGCACGTCGATATAATCTTAGGTGCACTTGCTATTAGTGTTCACGTCGCCTTTAATAACCCTTTTAAGCGTCAGATGCGTCATCTTGTTGGACCCATTTAGTTTGTAAAGGAAACTTTCTACAGGGTTTTTGGTCATCGTTCGCCACTCCAGCATAATAAGGCTGCGCTCATGCCACCCATACTGCTAGTCTCACAGCCCTCCTTGTGAGTTCATAATAAACCTTCTGTTCTGTCTCTGAGAATATGAAGCGAACCCGATTCACATGGACAACAGTGTCTATTTCCTTGACTGGATACAACATCAAAGCTTTACAGAAGAATGTGAGGTTTAAATGGTTAAAATCAGTGGAGTCGCACCGCAAAGAATGGTATCGCTAAAACTGAGTCGATGCCTTGACAAGCATCCCAAGCCCCCCTCTTGTGCAAGGAAGTAGACGGAAATTTGAAAGGTTAAAAACATCCTTCTAGGATAATTCGGCATAAACACACTTATCTAATAACATGATTCCCACTGCTGATTACGACGACTTATGGCTGTCCATGACGAGTGCATAGGTCAGCTGGTTTTAACTAGTTTGACCTCCTCTGTGGCTCTTTCGCCAGCTCTTTTGAACACCAGTAATAAGCTTTCTTGCCCTTTGCCATACCTAACTGCTTCTTTAGCGATTAAATCAGGGGGTGAAATACAACTTATTCGCTATCACAGTCTATAATTTTCCCGCTAAAAGCAAAATCTAACTCTAGCCACGTGAATGAAATAGAGGAGATGAAGCAGTATCTCTCTCCCTTCCTAAACAGTGTTATGTGGTCCATTTTGCAGAGACGTGTCGTCCTGAATGTTTCTCTTCGTATCAATAAGAAGAGAAGGCTCTCCTTCAACTTAACGACTATTCGTGGTTGCTTCTGAAGAAGTTTTTTCTTGCAAGAATTCGAGCAAGTCCACTTGTTTGGCCTTCGGCACATCAACGAGTCCCACCGAAGAATTGCATCGATAGATAATCCTTGGTGTCGTGGATCCTTGCTTAGCGTCGTTTAAGTTCAGATCCAACCTATATTTCCTACTCGGGAGTTTAAAATAGAGGGAAAAGAAGGGGTGTGGGTTGGCGGAGAGCACGCTTGAGCGTACCTTCCAAATGGACCCACAACGCCCGACCTAGTCATTTTTCAGCCCTTTTGTTTGCTCGTGTTTACATCTCTCTGTTGTCGCTATTGCTGTTAATTAAAGTGCTAAAAAGAATGAGTGAAAATTCACCTTTCTGATGATTAAAAGTGACAAATTTCTTAGAGAAAAGATATTTCCCATGTGCTGGTTAGTTACTTTATTTACGCAACTGCCAAGAGGGAAGGGCCAGAGGCCAGCGCTAACTACGCCAGGGCTGTGATGCTGGACGTAAGAGAGAAGAAGAGTGGAAAAAATCTTTTCTTTGCTTAATTCGACAAATAAGCCAATCCTTGCAAAATGAAGGCATTTTCACACCGTAATGCTTCCATAAATGAGGAACAAATTTCATGGGTGGACTGTTTTATGGGAATCTCAATTTCCCAGACAAATAAACGGTCAAATTGACTTCTTTGTAGGTCAAAACTCCTCATGACACTGTGAAACTCCTCCGCGCTGGCAGTCGTCCAGCCTCCGGGAGGTGCGATACGGATGTCCATGAAGGTGACTTTCACCTCCCCGGTAGGTGGAGGGAACTAGGCCAGACTACCGGGCACTCGAATACTAGCCATCATATTCTTGCAAAGAATCGTCTAGCCCTCAGCGTGATTAGGTTAGCGAATCCTTCTAATGCCACACACGCGGAGGGCAAAATTGCAGATCCGTGGAAGCCACTTGGATGCAATGTCTTCTCCCCTTAAATGTACAATCTCCGCATCGACCACGTAGTGATGGCCAAAGCTGAAAGTTGAGATGATGCTTCAGAAAGAGGGGAAAAGTTCTCCTCCAGTCTCCGAATCAGCTCTCTGTTCATGTATTGAGCCTCTCAGATCTTCTGGACACTGGAAATGAATCTTCCTCTCCACAAGTGTTTCCCATCCAGATCTCAGAGGTGAGGCAAGCTTCTACGGCAGTTTGTAATTGGGGCACACTAAGATAACTTCCCCTTCCCTTTTTCTCTTGTTTATCCTCACTGTTGCAGTGTTATTAATTAAGGCGTGAGAGAAAGAATCGGAAGTTTATTTACCCCTCCATGTTGAGTCCTCATTTCGCCTACTAATTAAAAAGCTCAACAAAAAATGGCAAGTAAGGACAGCACGATCTTGCGATGCTTTGTAGCCCTTTTTACCGAACCTCACCAGACCTGAAGAGTCGTGAAACATGATAAGCAATTGAAGGTTACGAATGAAGGAAATGCGTTCGAGTTGGGAAGGATTATAAGCCCTTTTATGAGTTTCCATTACCTCTATTTTTGATGATCTGATTTGGTGATTAAAGCCACAGGCATCTGGGCATCGAAAAGTTATGTTACCTTGAAGTCGGTGACATAAAGCACGCGAAAAAACACGAAGAATGGACCAAAATTTGGGAGGAATTAATCAGAAAGCATTTACAGAACCAACAAAGTATATCTTGCCAGTGGTGGACCCCGGGAATGTCAGCAAGGCGATTCAAATGTCACTCGCTCGCTTTTCCTTTACAAGTATGCATCATGACAGGATCAGAGAGAAGCGTCAAGCCCTGGATCGGGAGGTCGTGCCAGCATGCCTTTGAGCAAAGCTCCAGTGCCTCGCTTGTTGGCCACATCGTTAGCATATAACCTCTTCAACCGTTTGATTAGAAACCCTTCGGACTAAGTCGTTTGAGGAGGTGGGGAAGAGATAACCTCCAAATCTAATTCCAATACTTCAAGGTTGTCTGCACGCACCAAACATGAATGATTGACACCTGAACAGCCAACGCAGTAGTTCAAGAGATTTTTGAAGCTTATTCTGGCCAAAAGGGAAGTCGACAAAATTCGTAAATCACTCCTCTCAAGCCTTGGAGGAGTTATTTGGATAATTTCTCCCCTCCTTTGTTCTCCCTCTAGCGCGGTTCTTATGATGATGATTCCAAAAATGGAGCCAAGCTGAATTTTATGGCTAATTGTGCTCCTCTATCAAAAGACTGACGTCCGGTCAACAAGCTGAGCTCTTGATTCCGGAAGTCGCCGTCTTACCTTCACAAACTACCTGCCTATCTTCAGCGGCCATCTCTAGGTTTATTATTACTCCAGGCCACCCCACCCCTTTGAACCAGATTCAACCCATAAGGTATGCCGGTACCCGCATAGTATAATCTCTCCCCCTTCGTTTAAATGAATCATGAAATTCTTCAACACATTTATTATTTTACTGGTAAGTCAATCAGGCTGGGAGATTTCTCTCATCAATTTTAAGGGGCTGAGGCTAGTTTGAAGGCGGTGGAGGAAGGGATTTGCCCCATCAAACTTTACGGGGTCAACAAAGCCTTTATAAAGACTCCTAATAAAAGGATTAAAATTGGCGGCTACCTTCAGCAACTAATCCATTCCCATGACCCGTAGGAAGGCTTCTAACAACTGAAGCGACACCAGTCGTGGCCGTGGGCCATCTGGGACGTCCACGGTAACTGGATGAGGATGTCCATTAAGTGACTACGTGATACTTATGCCTCCTCTACTAGCTGGATAGATTGCAATGAGAAACCGTGGCAACGAGGAACGAAACAATTCTAAACTCCTTCCTCATAGTCTGCATTCTTACGTCTAGAGATGGAAGTAGACGATGGTCTGCTCATTCCCTCTCTCTCTCAATACAGTTCCCAAACAGGACGATACCCCGGATCCAGTGAAATTGCCAAGAGGGATTAGTGTCGTTGAGGTCAGGCATCATCTCAGTTGCATGGATATTCAATTAATGTCATAGTTGGCTCGTGCGAATCTTTCCGACAGCACAGAATGCGCTGCGATATTCCACGTGGCAAGTTGACCAAAGGAAGCGCCGAGGGCGACACTCAAAAGAGGAGGGAGAAACTAATGTAATACCCTAATCGTTTATTCAGCTCTTCGTTTTGGTTATGCAGCCACTCAAGGCTCCTCCTTTGTATTTCTCCTAAGTAACATAGACTCTCGGTCATGCCGGTAGCCCCTCAACCCTCATCTACCTCGACAATGCATATTCCTTCATAATATTGCGTCTTCTTTCGCCTTCAGAAAAGGCTTGGTGCTTTACAATAAAATTTAACTAATTTATTATTACTTTTCACTCAATTTTAAAATTTTTCTCCCTCGTCCTACCCTCAGCCGCCCTCTTCGGCAGACACTCGAAAGTTCAAAGCCCCGAAATCCTATCTGCCATGTTTTCTTCAAACATAAAGGATGTTGTGTAAACGCGAGGTCCGCTTTTTGTGTTGTAATTTAAGTTATACACATCCTGTCCCGGGGGTGGGAAAGAGGAGGGGATGCAAGATCAAAAGGCACCGTTTGGCACAAACTGAACGGTGCAACAAGACATGGAGACTGACTAACGGTAGTATCATTTTCAAGAGGCCTGTCAGCGATTGTGTTATCATCGAGGAAGCGAGGAGACTCAAGTAATTGGGTTTGGAAAGAATGACGCGCCTGAGGCTAATCTGAAGTCTAAAAAAGTCATAGAAGCTTGATGGAAGGTATATTACTAGTACACAGAAGAGCCGAAGGGCCATCGGCCTAGTCTGGAGGTCATGTCGGATAGAGGAAGTGTAACGGCAAAGCTCAATGTCCTCTGTTTTACTAAAATGAATAAAAAAATCGCCTTAAATAATCAAACCGCTGCCTTTTTAGGGTCGCTCCGTCTAAACCAAGCCAACACCACCTCCGGTTAACCCTCAGTATCGAAAATTCCTTCTCAAGGAAAGCGATGGAATGAAGCTAATTAGACATTTCAGCTCTTCTGCAGACGTGGCCATGGAATTGTTTCGCTTTTAATCCGGAGTGGAGTGAAGGAGGGGGAAGACAAAGTTAGTTTTATGCAGACACCCACGACGAAGGAAACAGGCGAACCGAACCTCGGGTAGGTGGACCTCCTCAAGACGTGTAATTAGCTTCACGACTTATCAGTTGCGCCTCACGGTCTAAGTCTATAATTTACCCACCTACATCCACCATATTTTTTGTAGCTGAAAAGACATCTGAGGGAAAAAGTATCCTCTCCTCAGATATGGGACGAGAGAAGAACAATGGTGTCGGATTTTGAAATATGAAGCTTCATATAGTGGTGGTCCAAGCTTAGAGTGGCCCCCTAGAGCGGAGGGCAACCGAGGGCTGAAAAGTTTGTGACACTCAGCACAGCACAGCTACATCTACGCGAGAAGTCTGGACGGAGGTCGAAGGCAGTCGTGGACAGTAGGGGCGATTGTCAACAGCTCACCAGTCTCTAGCTCTGTTGCTATAGCCTTCGTTGAAGGCTCTGGCTTCTCCATAAGGTATTGTAGGGATATTACGATTACCCTGTCCATTTCTTTACGGTCTCACTTCAACAGAGTGGGGTTTCAAAAGCCCTCTGTGGTTGCTTGTCGGCTTCAGCACCGATAACGAAGACCTCATGATAAGCTCTAGCTCAACAGTGGAGTTGTTTGCGTAAATCGAGCTCAAACTCCTGAATCTCCCTGTCTCTTCGGGGTGAACCGCATCATATAGGAATTCATTTCTGTAGTAGTGTAAAGGTCTGAAGACATTTTTTGCAGTTCAACAAATATTTTTTTTCAGGAGGAAGTTACCTTTGAGAAGAATGAGGAAGGAGTCTATAACGCTTAAGACCATCACGTCCAGAAAACCTTTCCTGAAGTCTCGGTCCACCTACACGGAACTAAAAATCAGATTAGTTGCCGAAGGTGAACAGCATTTATGTATTTATCCTCCATCCTTCGGTCAACAAAATCGGCCTCTTTGTTGACCTGAACTGGAACTGCTTGCCACTGCTATCAATGTAGAGGCCCAAGTCATCTCTGAGAGCACATCTCCATGGAATGTGGCTTAATCTCAACCTCCATAGCGGTTAATAGGCTAAAAACATAGTCAGGAGGACACAAAACCAAACCGTGGGGATTGAAGGACTCATACAAAATAAATGTTTAAAAGTTTAAAAGGTCATCTGACAGGAGCGATTGCAATAGGCCTCGATTTGTCAGAAAGCGAAGGCACTGAATCATGCCAGGGATGGTAGATGAGATGCACACTCTCCACCCTCCCGGTCTGGTCTTCTCATAAAAGTCATTTGTCTGCCGTATCAGAAGCAAAAGAACAGCACAACACAGCACTACCCTTCAAAGGGAAGTACATTAATTGGCACAACAGTTGTGCTGTTTTGTTGCTGGCACCGCAGAAGAAGGACAGCGGGATAAGGAGGGGGCGGGGGACGTCAAGGTGGTACGGAGGTGAAGGTGTACTGAGTCGGGTAGACATCAAAGACTTCAATTTTTTTACCGCTAACACTACAACTCCATCAGCACTGTGTACTTTGTCAATATGTTGCTGTCTACACATACAACTCCCTATAGGATGGAGGAGAGGGTTGTTAAAATCCTTGTGCTTGATTAATCACGCATAGCTGGTGAGTGGGTGTCTATTTTCAAATTAAATAAAGTCGCAGTCTATCTATCCATAAATACTTTATTCTGTCGTCCTTGAAACATCTACCATGCCTCTGACAATCCGTCCATTCCCTTATCCTTTCATTCACAGCGTCATTTGTCCCGATGAAAGCCTGTCTACCCAAATTCTTGCCCTGTTGTCTTTCCACCCATCAAACCATTTATTCACTAGTGTGATTGTAGCTGTCTGTTTTGATTTACTGTTTGGCCTTTTCTGGTTTTATAAACTTTGTCCCTCCCTCTTTCCATTTGCCCATTGGTCGTTCTTCCCTCCATTTGTCCCCTATCGCGTACCCATCCTGTATCCGTTTTAAGAATGCAGTAGTGGTGAAAGACATCAAACCGACTTTTGAGGCTCTTTTCCAAAAGATGAAGGATGCTATCTTAGTTTTCCTTCCTTTCTTTCTCCTCCTAAGTTAAGAAATAAATTCTTAATGTCACTCACTCACTTCACCAATCCTAAACGCATATTCCGCGCCTGAATAGACAGGTGAGGGAGGGCATAAAAAAATGTTTTTTGGCTTTGCCAAATGCCAACGCAGCGTCTGTCAAGATGGGCTTTACTGGGAAAAATGATGGTCTTTTTTAACGACCTGCCAAGCGCCTCCTCTGAGAGGAAGCATGCAAAGAAAGGGAGGAAAAGGAGTGTAAAATTTGACGAAAGAGAAGTTGAGTTTGCTCTACAAACCGTCGGGAAAGAGAGGAAAAATGTGGGTACATTTGTTTTCAAGTAATTAAGCGATTCATCCATCTAATTGACTTCCTTCAGCCTCTGTTAGATTGGACCTCATTACCTCTCTTTCGGTGGAATAGGAACGTACGTCTGACCTTACCGCGGCCCCTATTCGAGGAGTTTGAAGTGGATCTATTCACCTCTTCCACTGCGGTGGGTTAGTTTTCAGCCCAGCCTCAGCTCAAATCACGTGGCACATAGATAGGCGGAGTAAAGCCACCTTTCAGGGCTGTCTGCCTTTGGCTAGCCACAGCTTTACCTCGTTGGACAGGCCTCGTTCATCTAGTGACGTTTTGTGTTGTCAAATGGACTCCTTGATAGAGCCCATCCTTATTCCAGTCTTATGATTATTTTTGGCAGACAAACTACTCCAAGTGGAATTGTTTATGGGGCCAGTAAACTCGTGGCTAAGCGGACGTCAGCGATCCCCAGGGAGGAGACAAGCACTGGTCTCTCCATGAGAATGTGAGATGTCTTCTTCAAGCCAAACTCCTCGTTCCATGCTCCTGAAACTGGAGGTAAAAAGTACAAAACAATTAATATAACGTATTTGCACCTAGTACACCTCCTCTGACTAAAGAATTACATTTTTTAGAGTAAAGGAATCTTTTCCATCAAAATTTGATAGGTTTTTATCCCTTTATAAATGGAGGCAGATTCATGCTTTCCTTCTCTTCCCAAATATGATAGACAAAATCCTTATGGCAGATTGGAAGGGAAGAGATGGATTTTGTTGAGATGATGCGCTTTGTGTTTTTCTTGTTCTGTACGCACCAAATTTATCCTCACCTGGAAAGGTGTGGTTGCGACCTCCATCCCCAAAAGGGAGTCCAAAGTCAAGGCGGTGACTGAGATCGTTCAACATAGTGCAAAACATTTAGAAGCAGGTAAGGGTAGGGAACTACGGTGTTTTCAAGCGGGGAGAGGTGTAAAGTGACTTCAAAAGGACTGTAATAGTAAGGACAAAGTGTCAATGGGTTTAAAAGTGGCTTTGTCAAAGGAGAGAATGAATTGCGGATCCAGGGGAGCTAACTAATGTAAAGCCCTTGACCCATCAAGTATGTTTTATGTCGGAACTCGGCAATTGCTGGGAAAAAGTGCGTCGTGGAGAAATTAATTGATGACCAGACCAATGTCCCTTTTTGCCAGGGAAAGAGCTGAAGGACCAGCACTACAGAAACACATTCAACTTAAGAGGTAATTAGGATCATTAAGATCTTTAACTTGAGTTCTGACAGTCAAACGGATACAGGAAGATGTTCTTGAGCCGGACACATCTCTGTGCGACACCTTCGAATAGAGCACATCTTTAGTGACTGTAGCGGTCGACTTTATCCCCTCAGAATCCGTGTTATTAAACTTTTTTATTAAAAACTTCAAATAAAAGACAATTGAAAGATCAAATTTAGCTTAACTAGTTTATCCGCACCAGGTGGGTAAATCAAACAGCAGTCAAGAGTAGGAAGTGCCACTGATCGAACTTATTTGCACAACCCCACCACCGCCACCACAGTAATTGTATCAGCTTAATCGAGGAGGTGATACTGGCGCCTATCCAGGACGCACGACATTCGGGTGAAGTGGTCGAACGTGAGGGCCGGTGGGGGCAAAGGAGAGCAGATGGCGGCACAACATCAAAGTTGAGTAATGCGACACCTTATCTGACAAAATGCGAGCCTGTAGGCGTAATCATCAGAGATCTACAGACTGTCTTGCAATTAAGGAGGGCAGAAAAAGAAAGTTAAGTGAACGATCTGTGCCGGAAATCACCAACTTGTCATATTTAACAACAGGAAGGGGGGAGGGTAAACAGGCCTTGATAGCAGATTGCGGTAGTTGTCCGAAAATATTAATACTAAGTAAAGTAGTTAAGGAGTTTATATCAGAGGGTGCACAATAGGAATGGTTGAAGCTCGTGAACTTTGACGAAGTGAATTCAGGTGGAGCAGTTGACAATCCCTATATTGTGAATATGACTGCGTCAAATATCAGGGCACTTTAATACGAAGGCACATTTTCACCGCCTGGACCAAGGTCTCTAGGGCCACGTCAGAGAAGGGTTGTTAGCATGTCTTTCCAAGGGCAAGCCAAGGCCCTCAAGGTGGTAGTCGAAAGTGCAAAGTCTGGATAGCCTACGAGGTTAAAGGCCCACCCTTCATTTGCGACCATTCTACAGCTGAACCAGAGACAATTTCAACAAATTCGTTTGCTCAACGGATTCCGCACATTCACCACAGGACAGATAACCCTCAGGCACAGAAAACGTGATTATTCTAAAATCAAGAACAGAATTTAACATCTTCTACTGTTTTAGGCATAACCAGTCTATTTTTAGCACAAATAGATGTAACTACGCCTGCTACAAATCAGTCAAGAACACGTGTCACACATGTGTGACGCTTACTGCTAACGTGTTAACGTGTTCCAAAGCACTGAGCACACTAGCAAGACCTTCCAAATGAGTTGCTCCAAGGTTACAACAAAATTTACACTCATACAAGAAGAAGGCGCTACCACTGTTACTACTACAAATCGTGTCTACATTTGACTTGTGATTACCAACACTTAGGCCAACACCCTCTCCACCAAATCGCTGCGGATTTGCCACGTTTTT
>NW_020170508.1:194414-196746 GCF_000524195.1 Echinococcus granulosus
GTGCAAACCAAACAATCTGTCAATGCGTGGACTTCAAGGATCAGATTTACCTAAATGAATTAAGGCTAGGCAACATTTACATGCACCTTGCAGGTGTCAATTTCCACCTATCAACAACGGGAATCTCAGACAAATTGCAACTGACTAACCACTCAAAAGGAGTTTCCCCTGGGCAACAGTGGAGGTGAGTGATTTCCACGGTATGTGGAACTCAGCACTACACCAATCATGCCGCAACTTTTGTGGCATTTGATACAACATGATTAGTGACACTGAATTAGAGCATGAGGAGAGGTCAAGGAGCCTCTCAAGTCTGAGTAGCTGTCCTGACCTACGAGGGACTGCCAACGGGAGGCAGCGTCGTCAACAGCCGATGTCAGGGCAAGTTGCACCACCGAAGTAATTAAAGTCGACACCTCATAAGCACAGCTATTCCATGCTGGAGATGCCCATTCCCTGTTTCCTCAGCTAGGTGTGCACTGCTGAGTTCAAGCACCTCCATTCGCATACATCAATCGGACTGCCGTCTGCAAGGCGTCGCGAGCATCTTGTGCAGTCATTCAGAAGCCTTCTTTACGCACACAATGTGGTTTGGCATGAGGAGTTGGGCATTCAAGAGGAACTTAGTTGCTTTAGAACCAAGATAGCCGAAGGCTATTACTACAACCAACAAAGTCCAAGGAAGTGCTTTGAGACGTCGAATTTGCCACACCTTGCAATTCCTCATCAAATTACAAGGCGGAAGGAAGTCAGTTTGAGGCCATGCGTTACTTTCTACCTTCTTCTCACTTTGATGTGCGCTCCATGAGAAGTGGAGTAAGGTGAAGAAAAAGTGGTGGTCCAGTGCAGACGTTTTATTCCATCTTTGTTTCCCTCTCGGTCCACCGACTCTTCCACCCACTCTTCGCCTTTTTCATCGTTAGTCATCAGACGAGGAGAGGAGAGGAGAGGAGAGGCGAGGCGAGGCGAGGCGAGGCGAGGTGAGGTGAGGAGGGGGGAGGGGAAGGGAGGAGATGCGTTGAGGAGGAAAGAGTGATTTATACGGAGGTTAGAGGGCAGCCATTAGACAGGCAGACAGGCAAGCGGACAGACAATCCATCATCCCTCCAATTTCCTTGTCAAAAAGGATGCACCACCAGAAGGCCGCTAATTGGTGTATCCATGTCTATTGAAGATACCCAAATTGACTTGAGTAGTATCAGCCCCATGCATTGAATTCCGTCAGTCTCCTTTCTGTCCTCCCCAGGGTAGGGTAGAGTAGCTTCACTCTCCCTCCATTATTTTTTTGTTCCCACAAATTTCATTCTTCCTCATGGAGCAAAAAACTGCTTCCAGGTGTAAAGTAAATTATCTACGACGACACGATAAGCTGTTGGTGAGTAAAAACGTTTCTTTCAAAAGTGATCACAATTTCCTCATCAGCGGTAACACCACCTAAAACAACTGTCCACTTTAGGTGTGATTGTCAAAAGCTCTCATTTCAAAGCTCGATGTATGGGCTCCCCTGTGAAGACGAATCCAGTTCAATGAGTCAAACGAATATGTCTAAATCAGCGTTCGACAGCGCAGCTTCAAGTTGGCTAGCCCACAAGGCAGACCATCTGTTAATGAAATAATGACTTCTGCTTAAAACAAACTGGGCAAAATTGCACGTACTCCTTAACTGCTCTCTTGCAACTGTCCGCTTCCCAGTTGGATGGAGGGTGAGGTGGAAACAGAGCAGAGTGCGTCCCCTCCTACCACGCCAATGACACCGTAGGTAGGCGGATAGGTAGGCAGTTGTCTCATCCACTTGCCTTCCAGGAATCAAAGGCGGTAAGATTGCTCTTACATCTGCGTGATAACCCTCGACTGGTTACAAATTCAAACAAGTGACTTTTATGGCGATTACCCTTCGATCCCTCCATCTCTCCATCTCTCAACCTATTAACCCGCGTCTGCCTGCCTCTCTGGCAGTTCTATATGTGATAAGCCAAATATCACCAGGGTTACCACCAGCGAAGATGGAAGACAGGACTTCTACTTTTGCTTCTTCTACATTTACAGTCCATACATATGCCACATGCAAAGGGTGACATCGTTGCTACCACTTCTCCAGGTGCTTCGGCTAAAGCAGTAAGGAGAGGCCTCGTGCTACTCAAACCACTCCAAGTAGTATCTCGTCTTGTCTCCATTTCCTCTGTACTGCTGCAATTATACAGTCCCTAGGATGTCGTCAATTAAGATGCTTCTCCATTCTCTTCACATGCGGTGAGAATGAGGCGTCTGCTTTGAACCTTTCTGTGGTGCTCTCCAAGAGGGAATGGTCTCTTGGTGAACCGTCACACACGAG
>NW_020170508.1:196846-211521 GCF_000524195.1 Echinococcus granulosus
AACTGCAAAAAATCTCCAAACACAAATGGCAATTGTGCATATTCCCACTATCACGCGACACTGGTCTGATGAAGATGAATGGAGAGAGAAAGGAGGAGCGAAAAGGAGGAAAAGGAAGGAATGAGTAGAGGAAGGAGAAGATGAAAGCCTGGAGGCGAAACGTGGGAAGCGAATTGGCGTTTGCGTGACAGGCGACGCGACGAAGTCACCTGCCTTCAAACGTTGTCACCGTGGGAGGAAAGTGTATATTCCAATTACTTCACTTAACCATAGTCACACATTCAAACGACTTTGACATGTTTAATTTCCTTTTTTTCTTAGGTCATAGCTCCTCCACCCCACAACACGACCTTTTAATTGCGCTGCCTGCCTGCGGTGATGTCGTTGGGATAGCAAATGCATCTAAACACGGGGTCCTGGAGCCAAGTTGCTTTAGTTGGCAGAACAACTTTATGGTCACAGACTTAGAGTAGCTACGATCCGACCACCCCTGTCCCTTCTTCTGTCATTTCATTCAGCCCACCTACCGACACAACATCAAAGCGCAAAATGGCACCAGGCGGCGGCTTCTCTTCTCACCTACTTAAGGTGATTGTGAAATGTGATATGGCAACCTGAAAAACCACACACGCACAGACACACACCAACCCAGTCAGTCACTCTAATTCGAGCAATTAAACATCAAAGTGCGCGAGGCCCCGACCAAGGCGCAGAGGCGGAGGTAGAAGTCAGGGGGACGCAAAAATGTCTTTAAATGTTAAACTATCAAATGGGACCATGGTTATGTCGAAGAGGGGAGGGAAGGGGAAAGTGGGACACGCCGCCCCTCCTTTATATCCCCTCTGTAGTTCGCTGTTGTGCCTCATTTACTGCGGTAGAAATTGCGGCTGTAAAAGCAGATGGAAATCGCGCAGGCGCGAGACACAAATTGCGGAAACGCAGATGGCTCCTCCACTAATTGGGTTTTTGTGCCTTGACATCTCAAGTAGACTTGCTCATAGACAACGTGACATTGTAAATTTGCAGCCAACATTTGCGGCTTGTGCTTTCTTGGCGGCCTTTCTGAGCCTACGCTATTAAATTATTACAGCGAATTCGCTTTGAGGAAGGTAAACATGTTTACCTTCAACTAAGAAAAATATTTTCTAATCATTTATTCATAGCGTCTTGCTATCACGCATCACGAATTTTCATTTTTCTTTTTTGATTTACCCACCAAAACAACAAGTGGTGGAAATTATTCTTAAAGTGTTTAACTCAAGCTAGATGTCCTCTTGGTAAGATCTTTTTAGCTAAAGATCAGACCTTCTTCTCTGCCGGGGATACTAAATAGTCATGATGAACAACAGAAGGTGCCAGAACCTGAAAAAGGACTTGGTCATAGGTAAACAGAATGTCTGAGAGCCTGGTAGCATAGGCGGCATGATAAGGGTTATCTTACACCAGCAGTCAACTCTGCCATTCGTTTTAAGTGGTATCACCGAATAAATTCTTCCACAGAACTTCCGTAAGACAGAAAAGGAAATAGCGTGACAAATAAGCATTACCAGTAATAATTAATCCTTAATTAGAGCAAATAGCCCGCCCACCCTACCCTGCACCTACTTATATGCATTCAGTAGAATGAATGCTAGAAGGGAGTTGCAACTACTTAATTAGACATGTCGGATTAAGTAGTAGATACAGACCAAATAGGCACAGTGATGATAACACGTTGACCATGCGACAACATAATAGCGCGGTGTATCTTCACGCGTTGCTGTCAAAACACCGCCACTTGTGACAGATGACTATTTTGGCTGGGAGCCAAGGTGCGGAGCTGTGTCCCGCCTCGTCTCGCCTAGCTTTTCCTTCTGTTCACTTTTTGCCTCCCTGACATAGCCTCCCATTATGAAATAGAGCTGTGATGCCTAATCTGCAATGTCCAGTTGGAAAGGAAAAATGTATCGAAAAGGCGCTGTAAGACTAGGTGGGGGCTAGCGCTCCCGGCATGGTATGTACCAAGAGCGAATTTGCAAGTGAAAATCGTCTTGGGAAAGATCTGACTATGGCAGCTAAAGAAATAGAGCATTTTGGTCAGTGACATGAGATATTGGGATAGTTAGAAAGCTGAGGACAAACATACTCCTAAGTAGTCCGTTTAAAACTCTGCCCTCGGAGAACAGCAAAGCCGCATAGAAAAATCACATGTCAAGAGGGGGAAAAGACTCAAAGGGCTATGAGTATCTTTCACGGTCAGGTTTTGTGATGTCAGTGTTATTTCTTTAATAGCCACGGTAACTACCACCACCACTTTAGCAGCACTAGCAACAGCAACCGCCTCGGTAAGTCCTGTACACACTGTCGCCAACTGACTAATCGTATGTACAAATGTGCTGTAAACAACAAAACACATTCTTCCATCCTCTCCCCCTCCCCTCTTTTCTCATCGGTGCTATCACGTGCAGTCTCTCTCTAGTGTTCCCCCTGTCTCAGCTCCTCCACGTCGTGGTGTCCAAAGCCCAGGAATTGCACTTCCACCCACCGGTCTTCCTGCTCTCCGTCTAAGTGTCTCCACAGCTGTGCAAATTTAATGAACAGTCGTTCTCCTACTCTGACGAAGTATAGAAAGGAAAGGATTGCTTTGAAGACGGTGGAGATTATGGTGCCTGCTTCTGTAGGGGTTTCTTACCAGCGAGAGAAAGAGGGAGAGAGGCCAGAGCTGAACAAAGTCACGTATGCACTAAAAATGGCGGAGTTGGGGGCACAGTTGGATTCCTTGTTGAACTAAGGAAAAGTTAGTAGTTTGGATTGAAACCTTATCAAAGAAATCAACATTTTTCAGGGGAAAAACTTGACACCCCTTTCATGTAGTCACCGGATGTGCTGGAAGAGGCTTCTTTGCTAAAGAAGGAAAGAGATTATTGCTATGGTCAACTTTTTCCCTTGTCAATGTCAATGGCAGGTATCGCAAAATATTCCACGCGGCTTTTAGGTTGGTTGGTCTCTTCTCTCGGCACGCACACACACACACGCAATCTTCTCTCCGCCATAGGCTGTGCAGTTGGAAAACGAGGTAGAAGTTGTATTCACATCCACCAGGTTAGGTTATGCAACAAATTTTATGATTTGAAGGTAACAATAGCGAAAAGGTACTGCGGAGGGGTTTGTCAGCCTCTAGTAGCCACAAGTTATGTCACCAAACAACACCGAAATTCCCACAAACCTCTTTGACGTCCTAGTATGCCAGCAAGATATGCATGATGGTGGTTGTACTTCCTTAAACAGTAAACACATTCCTTTCTGTGTCCTGAAATTCCCCAGTTGTCTGCATACTTCCCAATGGAAAGGGGAAAGTGGAGATTTATATAGACGAAATCATGTTCACCGAAGAAAAAGCTATTTTCCGCCACTGGGTGTTTGGGTTAAGGTTTAGAGCTCCGAAAGCGGCCTATTTGGGGTAATAAGAAAGCATTCCATAACAAAAGGAAGGATAGTAAGATAGAATACACTGAACGAGACAATCTTATCAAGTATTCAAGTGTCGAGACGACATCTTCTTCCCAGTCTGATGCACATACTGTCGTCGGGTCGGTTCCTAGCGCCCTGTGACCATCAGACCTCGAGTAGCCATTCTCGCACATCCAAGCCGAACAATAGGTCAGGTAGGAGGGAGGGGAAAGAACCTTGTCCCATTCTGAGGCGAATTTAGTGCTCAGGGTCATGTCCAACTCTTACCAATCCTTCGTCACTCCAGGAATGCACGTCAGATGCCGAAACGTACAAACAGAGGTCTCGACCAGAGAGAAGCGGTCAAATGACGCGTTCCGTGTCCTATCTTCAAGCCCCACTTCTTTGGCCGAGTCCCTTACCCACAGAAAATGTCAAAAGAATATTGCAGTGACATTCTATCTATGTGTGAGGGGTTAAAAGTGCCCCAAATTCTCGACACTTGTAGATTCCATTCTGGTAGCCATTCCTCTCAGCTCGGTCACTCACTGTCTTACCTCATGTTGAGTTTTATGGCTCTGGCGGTATCTTTAAAGCGCCCTTTGAACACATCTGCATGGGTGAGCGCGAGAGTGCGTGCGTGAGTGGAAGTGTTTACCCCACAACTGTTGATGTTGTTGTTGTTGTTGTCGCTGCTGTTGGCGCGGTAAGTTGGTTGGGAGGGTGCACTTCCCACATTTCATTTTGCAGATGTTTATCATTGCCCGCCCTGGCTGACCTCATCGCCACCACCTTAAAATCACCCATGCACAACTCAGTAAGAAGAGGACGCTACAGTTGACCTAATTGGTCCTTAGGATCTCACGCAGATCAGCTCTGCCTCATTTAGACATTAAATGAACCAACAAAGGCAAGAGTTATATGCCGAGTCAGAGACTGTAGACTTGGGGATTTACACAAGGCGCGTTCAAGTCCAAGGGGAATTTCTGCGGTATACAAAAGGCGCCATTAGCGATTACCAAAAACCTGTAAAGCATTTTTGGTATAAAGACTTGCCAGTACTGTTGAATTATCCATTCTTAGTCAGTTGTGCAGTCAAAAGTGGCAGGCTCTCTTCCTTCGTGCATTGAACGTTCAATTTTTCCAAAAGAATGAATGCTTGCCTCTTGTCCAATATCACAACCCATCGTAGGTTGAGCCGACTTGCAGGATGAGACGTCAGATTTTATGGCATCAGGAGCCGCTATATTTCGTGCTGACGACCAACTGTGCGACAGTAGTGTAGTTTCCTGTGCTTACTCTCGGCTGTAAATAATCGTTGTGGAGTCAAATTTCACGCCTTTGTTCCTCATCACGCGCTATCACCGAGGTCCGCCATCATGACTGACGGTGTCTGGATTGGCTCTTGACACGCGCCTCAGCCAAAAGTACTCGTGGTACGAGACGAAAAAGTACGTCCCGCAGCATAACCGGACTGGAATTTGGGAAAATTAGTCCCTTTCTAGTCAATGTAAGGTTCAATTGGGTTCTCGCGATTGAGGTATCAACTTATCTGGTTCCTCATAGACTAGACTTGATCCGGATTCGTTCATTTGTGGCCATTTAGTTCAATCGACGGAAGGAATAACATGGCGACGGCTTCAGATGCACGGTTTCTAGGGTAGCGATAGCAGAAGCCAAGACTGACACCAAAACCGGATGCGGTTTCGCCCCTCTTGTCCCTTCCTTGTTTAATTTAAGCACATGAACGCCTTCATTTACCCACTCAGCACCTTCGACTTGTCGACTCTCACCCTTCAGGCCTTGGGTAAACTCACGTCTGACTGGAGATGTTCCCAAATCGCTTCCTATTGACGCTCTTTTATGGACCATGTCATGACTATCACCATAAGGGTTTGCAGTCTAAACAATTTATTAGCTGGATTTTCCAGCGCTATGTTCCTGTCTTAAGCCGCATATTCGGAAGATCAAACAACTAAAAAATAGGTTGTCTTGCTCGAGTTTGGCGTTACTTTTTATCAAAGAGGCTTCGTGATGCATTATTCAAACACCTCCACAGTTGTACATGTAGGCGGAGGCGGAGCTAAAGGTGGGGAGGTGCGGAGGAAAAAGCGAACGCTGTAACAGTTATGTGACCGCTTCTGTCTAATTTGCTGTCTGCCCTTTCATCCTAGCTTCTGGGAGCAGACAATCAGATAGGATTACGTAAACTGCACTAAGAAGGGGGAAGACACAGGATTATGTTCTTTTGGTGGATGTCGTGAATAAAAGACACAGAAACTGCCATTTGCTGTTGACATGCGTGCTCAGAGGGAAAATGGAGGTCCCTCTCTCACGGTCGTGCTGATGTGATGGATGCAGGGCATTGCGAAGCTCAAGTCGATGGTATTTTCTAGCCATGGCAGATCTTTTGCTCCATTCTCTTGTACGTCCTAATCCTTCACGTTCTCACGATGATGATGTCTTTACAACAATCGTGCGATTAAATGTAAAGTGGAAGAGACAACTGAGACACGATACGGAGGTGGATAGGGCTAGATAGTTTGCATCCAAAAGGAAAAAAGGTCTTAGAAAGTGTCTGAACGTCCCAAGGAGCGACCTGTTATAATTAGACCTACTTTAGACTGTCCCTGTATGGAAGAATGACCGTCCAGACTAGCTCGGCAAAATGCTCACCTAGCTGGGGTAGAGATGTCTACATAAATGGGCCAAAGTAAAAGGGACAGCAGTTTGCTGAAATCAGATAGTGTTCCAAAAACAGCGTCCAGTTGTATGCCCTGTCCAGCGGCAGCTGATGCAATGAAGACTGAAGAATGATGCTGAGGAGCTTCCAGAAAGGCCAACCTCTGCATCTAAGCGTGGAGACCCTAATCACCTTTGGGGTTAGATAAATTTTATTATTTCCCATTGGGGAAATCATAGTCCAGTTTGCTTTAGATTTTACCTACAATCGAAGCCATCATCATTCCCTTTCTCCCACCACTCTTTTACATCATCCTGACATCCGCCTCCATCAGGCAAAATTTAGTAGGTGCTAAAAAAGAGAAAAAAGGCAAAAAAACAAACAGCAGCAGCAGTATTCGTATTTCTGTGAATGTCAAAACAGCCTCGGCTGATTGGCTCCTGATTTGTGATGTCGGTCGGTTGGTCGGTCAGTCAGTCGGTCATGTGCCGGGCTTGTCAGAAGACCGACTATCGGCAGTGAAATGACAACCCTGCCGCTGCTACTGTAAGCCTAAAAGGAGTGAATCAGCAGACAGAGGTAAATACAAGGATCTCCTTTTTGCTGGGTTAGGGGATAGATGGAACGAGGAGAGTGAACTAGCCCAATGCCATCAAATTTACAATCTATCAGAGGATAAAACTACACTTTCTTATAATAAAAACCTGGCCATTTCTGGCCTCATGGGAGAAGGTAAAGGTGGAGGAAGTTTACGTTGTCAATCACCCAGATGATGAATCGAAATTAGCAAACTTTTGGGAGAGAGAAAGGGCCTAAACGGACTGAACTCGCGTTCCCCCGACGCCCCCTTTAAGGTACTCTGATAAAACAAATTATTCGATGCGTTGACCGTTGGCCACTTCCACGAGTTGACCTCCTCAGTAGCGCAATCCGACTTTGCTTGTTTGGCTTCTATGCCATGTGCTAGTTCCTTAGCGCGGACTCGTGGCCTGGTTTATTTCTTCAGGAGGAAGACGGCATATGGCCAAGTGGACGTAGCCTGACCTTGACCTTTATGTGTGGCACTACTTCTTTGGGGTTAATTCAGCGATACATATTTTTGATTGATAAATCTAGCGCTTCGTAAGCTTGGAATTCCATTCTGTTTCCAGAATGACCTGACGTGCCCTTTCGCCCTTTCAGTACATAGGCCTAGAAAAGACTTAAGTAGTATATCAAGAGTGTCTTAAAAATTCCAGACGCAACTAGTTCTCTATTTCAGAGAAAAATGAAATCACTATGGCACAAAGAGACTTCCCAAAAGAAGAAAAAAGATATACTACTCGACCATAATATGTGCTGCTGACGTGTAGGACTTAAAAACCACTGGCGTGCCCCAGAGGCCAGGCTATCTGGCAAAGGTAAAGTGTCGGAGCCCCTGAATGATCCGTCATTAAAACCGAGAGTTAAACAAACAAGTAAAGTATTGCATCACAGCCATCATAAAAAGAATTTGTTAGATTTCCTAGGGAAGTAATTTTACAAAAAAAATGTCCTTATATTTTAAATTAAAAAGATTTTCAAGATTCCTGTCAACAATCTGTGTCGAGGGATGCCATTTCTCAAGGCCCCTCCTCTTTTAAGTAACCTAGGTTTCCAAAAAGAACTACCCAGATTGTAGGAATTGAGGAGGAGACTGATTTTTGTGTCAGAGGGTCTAAAGGGTGTAAGAAGGTGCCCTTTGAATGGTGTTACCAGCAGTTTATTCAGTTAACATTTGATTTCAGGATCTGCAAACAGGCATAATGACTTTTTCTCAAAAGGAAAATTTTTTAACATTTCACAGAGCAAAAACGATTGACGATTAAAGGCCGTTGTGATTACAATGCGATGGCTCCTATTGCGACTTTTCAACAGAAAAAAGGTCCTCAAGCTGACCAGAACTTCGAAGAACATTGAATTTGAGTGAGAGGGTAGGTAAAGCTAACCTGATGTATGTGACTTGAGCCTGTCTGGCTCGTGTACTCGGTTAAACGTCTGACCTTCTTCACATGGCTAAAGTGTCTCGAACGAGGGAATAGTTCTTGAAAGAATCAACTTAGAGGAATATCAGAGCCCGTCTTCTTTGCCTCGTACCCAGCCTTCAATTCACCTAACCCCTGTGCCTTCCACTCTGTACTTATCTACATCAATGGAACCTCTCACATCAATTTTTCCTCAAGTTGTTGACACTAATCCTTCATCTCCACCATGAAGCTGTTTCATCAGTGAAGCAGACATAAATGGTGGTCACGAACCGGAAACCGCGTAAAAAGCAGTGTTAACAACTACTCTATCCCACGTCCAATTGTATTGAACCAGTGGTAAATCCCTCAGGAGGCAGGATGAAACCCGCAGTTATCTTATGCCCTCCCTCTATCTGCCACCATTTGGACAGCGTGCTAACGCCTGTCAATTTCAATTTTACCCCATCAGAGCGAGCTAATTTTTTTTGTTTTTTGGGGCAAAAGGGATGCTCTCAAGTTGAAGGAGAGGGGACGGGAGGAAGCCGGAGTCATATCAGGCGATGGAGGGAACTAACTGATTAAGGGTGGTGAGTAGCCCTGAGCCTTGAAAGCCCGGCACTGGGTGACAGCATATGACATGAGGTGATATTATCAGTCATTTATGCTGAGGTAGGGGGATTCGACCACGTCAGAAATGTGTCATTTCTTGACGGGAATGTCCTCTACTACATTTCATTTTTTAAAAAAATTGACAGCTTGGGAGGGCGAGCTAGAGAGAGGTAGGGGCGGGAGACTAGGACAGTATATCAGATGGAATATGGAATGGCTAAGTGTGCAGCCTTGGTGTGTGAGGATTAGGATGTGGTTTAAATAATTAAAATGTGGGTAAGGCGCTTTTGCGTGACTTCCTCCTTCCTTCTCAGAACGAAGCAGAAGGGCTAACTCATAAAATAGCTATAAACAGGGGGAAGGGAAGAAGGAAAGGATAAGTTATGGCCTCTTTTAATTGCCAATCATACATGTGAATAAGTCGCCAAGGGAGGCGGATTGAAAAGTATCGTTTGCAACTGATACATCATCGGGAGAGGTTAGGCGCATCCTCAATACAGCCTCCATAATGAGTGCATACCTTTTCCTCCAAGGACCCTTACCTATTGGCCGAAATTAGGCAGCCAGTCATCTTAGCTTGTCAGTGACCTCAAAAAAATTAAGTTCAAGGCCTTCAAATGGGATAAATGGGATAATTTGTGCGGATCCAAGGCCTGACAACCGTCTTTAATGCTCGGTCTGGATGTACAAACCGCTGTAGTCTTTGCACCTCCTGACCAATCACGTGGCGCTTATTTCTGGGTCACAACAAAGTGTTGAGATTTATCTCACGAAAGCTCACGAATGAAAAGCTCATTTTACATGCATGTAATGAGACACGATCGTAAACATAATCAGTTCGCGGTTGAAATACGAAAACAGAGCTAAGGACACCTCACATTCCTTTGATGTTTGCTCCAAGGCGGAGCCACAGAAGAACTCGCCCCCTGCCTCCTTTTTCCAAATGGGTCCTGTTTTTGAGACAACAAATAAAGATGCTCCATCGGGTGCAACTTCCGTTGTTTGCATTAGTGGTCGTACTAGTCGTCGTCATCGTCTTCGTGCAAACCACTCGGATTTCGTGGATGATAGCGGCGGTGGTGATGCTGGTGGTCCAATGTTTCCAAATGCGAGACGGCTCTGCAGAGGTCTGTGGAACCTTTGATGACTGGTCTTATAGTGATTCATTCTTTCATCTGTTTACTTATTCATCCATCTGACCTGTCAGTGTGATGTACCGCCGCGTTCTTTAGCTTATTCCGTAATTTCTTTGCATCGAGTTGCGCTGCGGTTTCCGAAAACAACAGATTAAGGTGTCATTATTCATTGGCTTCCCAGTACCATTTCTGCCGTTCCTCTATGTTACTTATCTGACTCCTGTGAGATGGAGTAGACAGCGGAACCTCGGATCTGTTTCCTGTTCACTGGAATCTTATCAATTATTGTCACCCGTTCAAGGCAGAATTGACTTCTCTACTGCTAGTATCGGTAACTTCTACCCTGTTGTACGCGGTTGGCTCATTGGAACCCCAACACGCCTTAAAGTATAGTTCTCGGGAATCTTCACTACTGTGCCACAAATCTAGCTCTCAACTCACTCCCCCAAGACGACACAGGGCGCGCAATTATGGAAATGATGGGAAAATGGTAGTATAAGTGGTATGAGAGGAAAGCCCTGCTACTATTGTAATGATCAGTTCAGAGGACTCCAAAAGACAATTCACTTTTAGGTAACTGACGTTAGTGCATAAACACCTGGGTACATACTACTTATTATCATCTAAGGCATTAAGCATAATATTCGATGAAAATAATGCGAAAACAGCAGGAGTTGCGATGAAGGTCTTTCCGATTTACCTTGACTGCGTAGCCACGACTGTTTTGTATCATCCGCGCTCCCAGTAGCCCAGTCTTTCTGCGGGCCTATAACAAAGCCACTTCAAGGCCAGTGTACGTTATGGCGTCTGCGGTGACTGCAAAGTTGTACTTTAGAAGGCGTCTTATGTAAGTTGAAGCGACTAGGCTACCAGAACCGTCTTGACTGTCGCGTCAAGCAGGTGTACATTTATGACAGTGATAGATGAAGTGTGCCACCCCTCAGAGGGCTACCCCAATGTACGCCACTGCAGGCACTCGTACCACGGCGTGTGGCACGACAGCTGCGCTAAATGGGTGAAGGTAAACTTTGAAGCGTCCATTCCAAGGGCATACCTACACGATGTCGATACTTTTGTAGTGAGCGCAAGTTACACTTGGTAAGGGTTTCAGCACACAAAGTACTCTGGGAGTCCAACCAAATGTAATCACGGCCACGGAGAATACAAACGAGCCCTAAAACTGTCTTACAACTAAGAAAAATGCAGCATTTTTGGTGCATTACAGAATTAATACTTCGGAGGATTCAGCAGAATCACCATTTGGTCAATCTTACAGGTTTAATTTCACCATTAGGTGAAATCTTCGTAATGTCCCCACTTTGGAGAGTTGTCATGTCAACAGTCAAGGCATTTACTCTGATTGTGCAGCATCAGAGCTATGGCCAGGCAAAAAAGCTACACTATCACCATATTTTATTGTGGAGCTGCAGCCACAGAAGATGTGCCCTTGATGCAAATCCTCCTCTATCGAAGTGTTAGAGATCTGCCTATCTGAGGGCTTTAGAGTCAGAAAGAACGAAGATGTTAAAATATGTCACTGCGTTACAAGTGTGTGCAGAAGGGCCGGTGAGCTATTAACGAGAGTAAAATGAAGAAAGCATCATGATACCAGGATGACTACCCGAACCACTGAGGAACTGCGAAGCGTGTACAGTTAATTCGTCCACTTAAATGCAGCGCTCCATTCAAATTTAAATTGCCAGCGTAGCTTTAATGGCTACTTGGAAATAACTAATTTGTTAGCAGCGCCATTCTCTATCCGATTATGCGACCCACAATATTGTAATTGATGGTATGCATCTCAGCTACTGAAACTGCATTTCAGTAGGCTCCATTTGCACCATAAGTGCAGACATGTACTCGCTTTAAATTTTTTCTATTTTCTGTTACAAACTCCTATTTAACTGGTTAACTATATATATAATCATTGCTGAGACGCCATTGTCCTATTATAATAACCCTGAAGTCATTCATAGTGTACTTTGGCATTTGCTTCTCCCACAGACGCACCCACTGCTGTGCGCACGTTCGCAAACGTCACAGTTTTTCCTTACGTTAATTGGTCTTCCTGTAACCAATCAACGCCACCGTCTCCTTAAGTGATTGGAGCTTAGCCCTCCTGCTCTCTGATTGGTTGTAGAGGCAGCTATAAGTTCAATGTATAAAGGTGATTTCACTCTTTAGTAAGCCATGCTCCTTGGGGCCGTGGTGAGTGTTTGGGTTTCTCGCTTTTTGTCGTACTGGTAATGGGATTAAATGCCTTGTCCATTAGAAGTGGGTAGTACTAATTGTAGGTTTTCTTTTTCAATCTGGTAGCGCATTGCACCTGCCAATCGCTGTCTCCCACCCATCCCAGACGATGAAAGCCTGACTCCCACCACCATCCGAAGACCACGTGTGCCCCGAATGGGTACTTGCGTACCCCCACGTCCTCCTACTACTTCTACAACATCGAATTCTAGGTCGCCTTGGCATTCACGAGTTGATAATGGTTATAATAGAAACTCCTGCGAATTAGTTGTAAAAAACAACCGTGATGATGATGATGACGACGATGGCAGCGGTGAGTTTACGTAGATGAATAGCGTCTGTAGCAGTCAAAGCAAAACCAGTGAGGCATTATGCTCCGATAAACAGCAGCGCCTGTCTTGTTATGAGTAATTCACCTCCCAGTCTGTCAGTCACTTTCGACGTTTTTTGGAATTGTCGGAACATGCTGGATTTTGGAAAGTCGACACTGCCTCCTTTGTATGTGTGTATACGTATATGCCGTGTATTTCACTGCGAGCTTTGGGGGGGAGTAAGGCGGGGGTTGGGCTGAATTGACAGTCGGCTCTCCCCACCATCCTTCCTGCTGCTTCCTCCACCCCAGGCCGGTCTATTGGCTGTGTCCGTTGTTTAATTCCCCCGCTTCTTGGCACGGTCACGTATGTTCAGAATGGTGGTCATTTTTACAGTGCAGCCGTAGTATTCTGGTCAGCAGCGCTCACACAACTGGTGACAGGTTTGATCGCATTTTTACGCCTCAATTAAAAGTGGGCATAATTTAACACCACTGCCTTCTTGATCCTGCTTGATGTAGTTATGCCACTCAGTTGCCATGGGGGGATTTTATCGACGAGCAGTTAGCTGATTTCTTGCGGTAGGATTGGGGAGAAAGAGTCAGCTGATTTTCTGCTCTCCGATTGGACGGTTTAAACAGCTGATCAGCTGAGTCTGAAAATCGATTAAGGAACAGCTGATTGATCAGTAATTGGGGGTATCAAATAAGTGTGATATTTTTGTGGATTTTCTCCCGACTTTTTTAACAATCGGGCTATTTGTGCTTGCCCAGAGTTTCGTCCCAGTTCGGCACCTTCAGAGCATTCCTACGCGGTGTACTTGACTACTCCGTTGCGACAACTGACTCAGCAACGTGGTCCTTCCTCTAAGAATCCACGGTGTGAGGTCTGGTGTCCTACCAAGGCGGTGATTGGGTGCCACTCGCGTCGCTCCCACTCGTCCAACACTGTGGCGCCCAAGACGACATCGGTGTCGACGATAACCTCCGGCAATCCGGACATCATCAACGGGATGTATCGCCTGAAAGTGAAGTGGTCCAGTGAGACCCCATTTAAGAGTGAGTTCCTAGGGAACAAAAGTCTTATCAGGAAATATCGCCAACGTCGAGGAGGGCGCAAACGCCATCGATCGAAGGAGGAGGCAGAGGAAGGGGAGACAGGAGAGGGAGGAGATCGTGAGTACGACTTAGTGGAGACAAACAATGAGGAGGGATTGAAGGAAGACACCCAAGTGCCTTCTTTGAAACCACCGATGGTTCAGGCTGCGGCATCATCCCTACTGACCCAACACATCACTCGTAGTCAAAGGAGGAGTGGCAAACAGCATCATCATCACCACCAGTCCAGTTATGATTCGCCTTGCCGGCTTGTCACCATGCTTGTCATCTAGCCTTGTTGCATGTATTCTTGTCCCCTTCTTCTTCACCCGTCCTGTACATAGCATTATTTTTCTATCATCGTCCAAGCAGCAAATAAAAGTCATCTGTCTCACTCAAGGCAACTTTCAGTGTAAAAAATAAGAAGTCTAGTTGGACAATAGAGGGAATTGAAAGAGATAAGGGGAGTGGAGTTTTTAGCTGTGGTGCCTCTATTTTTACTTTGGGTAGGTACATGGCGGATTTTATGAACGCCAGGTGATCTTTGCGACCTCCACATTGGATCCTGGTCCTCAACAATGGTGCACTTTTAAAATGTCCCTTGCTGGAGTTTGTGTTTTGATTCACTTTTGTTTTAATTAAGATTACAGGCCAAAGTGGGATCTGAATGTCCAACATGTGTGGCAGTAGTGGCAGAGGTGTCTTATTTCCGTGCTTTGTCTGTGCACGGTAATCGGCGGATTAAATGCATAGGTAGGTAAAAAGATGGATTAAAAATTCTAAGGATGCAGCTCTCTATCCACAGAACACTTTCGCCCGGTGTAAACCATCGATTCTCGTTTATTATCAATACGCAGGAGTGATTTATGAATTTTACAGAATTTTAGAGAAGCGAAAAGGGTTCAGTGATTTCAAACAGACCCGTCCTACCCAATTCGCTTGCACAGTGACATTGTTTGAAGGTAGGCGATTTCGTCGCGTCGCCTGTCACGCAAACGTCAAATCGCTTCCCACGTTTCGCCTCCAGGCTTTCATCTTCTCCTTCCTCTACTCATTCCTTCCTTTTCCTCCTTTTCGCTCCTCCTTTCTCTCTCCATTCATCTTTATCAGACCAATGTCGCGTGATAGTGGGAATATGCACAATTGCCATTTGTGTTTGGAGGTTTTTTGCAGTT
>NW_020170508.1:211621-220209 GCF_000524195.1 Echinococcus granulosus
AAAGACGTGGCAAATCCGCAGCGATTTGGTGGAGAGGGTGTTGGCCTAAGTGTTGGTAATCACAAGTCAAATGTAGACACGATTTGTAGTAGTAACAGTGGTAGCGCCTTCTTCTTGTATGAGTGTAAATTTTGTTGTAACCTTGGAGCAACTCATTTGGAAGGTCTTGCTAGTGTGCTCAGTGCTTTGGAACACGTTAACACGTTAGCAGTAAGCGTCACACATGTGTGACACGTGTTCTTGACTGATTTGTAGCAGGCAAAATTGCATCAAGTTGTGGTCTTCCATCCACGCCATCAACTGCTGAAACAGAAAATACTAACATGGAGAAACGCCAGGCTTTATTAGGAAGAGCACGTTTCCCATCGACGTGGCTGAAGAAGTAGTGCTGAAGCCAATCTTCTACAATCTACCAGGAGGGGTAAATGAAAGTATCCTATCAAAAAAAATTTGACAAAGTCATTAGCAATTTGCTAAGAGATGTATTTAGGTTGTAGAAATTTGCTTTCGCCTCATCACTGAAGGTCCGATTGACGAGTGAATGACTAGAAGGCGATTCTCTCTTGCATGCAGCCGTCATCACTTCGTTAATATCGGTGGCACTACTGCTTCCCTGTCAGACTGACATCTCACCAGGCTGTAAGCATTTACCTCCCACGAAATTTACACCCATGACAAACACAACCAATCGGATGAACCCATTTCTCCTACCCGACAAGCTAACTCCCTTCTGCATTGTTCGTAGAAACTAGTATGCGACGCAGTTGCTCTTTCTAGCATTCCGATGACACTCCTGCCCGTGTATAAGGCAGAGAATTGAAATAGATAACTTTTTTTTCTACCCAGAAATAGAAATTTGGAAGCTTCTTTTAAATAATCCAAGTTATCTTTGTATTTACAAAAAAGGAGGCAAAAATGTCTTAACTGAAGCAGATCAAAGGCACTCCCACTGATGGATGCGTTCGTTGAATGGGAGAGGAAAAATCGAGCGCCTTTGTTTTCCTCTTCTCCGGTCACGGAAATGTGGTTCTCCTTTGAGTGCTTACCGACTTCTTAATGTGTACTTAGCAAGGACGCAACGACAGGAATTGAGAAGATGAGTTTATGGCTAAGTAGCTACGATGGGCTGCAGAACGTTGTCCAATTTCGGTGGCTATTTGTAGCTTCGATATTTGCCGAGGAAGTGCTACCATTCCTCCATGAGGGGTGCTGGCTATTGAAAAGGAGTGTTAAGGGTTATCTTTGAGTAGAGGCTTCCATAAGGCATTCCTTTTAATCTTCCTTTCCACCATAAGGCAAAAAATTGCCTCAGATTTGAGGCTTTTAGTCTGTCGCAAGGGCTTCTGATCCACTTTGTGGTGAGTTGTGCCAGTAATTGTCAGAGTGAGGCAGAGCTCTTTACTTATTTTGTCCTGCCAAATGGAAACTCAAAAGTTCAAAAATACCATGCCCACTCATCATTTGGGGTAGGGGGGTGTGCCTTTCTGTCCACTTACCTTGGGAGCTTGGCACACCAGCAGCTCTATCCCCCGCTTTGACTACGCTAGTTGATTTCGTGTGTAAGTAGTGTTTCCAACTTAATTTCCGCATTTCGATAGAAAAGGGTTAACTAAATCATCTCATTTTGATGGATTAATTTTCCGAGGAGAGTTAACTAGTAAGTGGCAGTTGGTCCTCAATTAAGATTGGTGCACTGTAATAAGGGTTTGTTTGAATGTATCCTTTTTAGGCGGCGAGTGAGTGGTTTAAACCCAGGAGGAGGCATCGATTCTCAAGGAGGAGGAGGAGGAGGAGGAGGCAAACTCTGGTACCCCCTAATAAACTTTGACAAGTTGTCAGGTCCGTCATTAACACAATACAAGATGCCTTCCCCAAACAGTCTTCTCAATTTAAGGGAGCGAATTCGGTGTTGGAAGATCAGAACAAAGGTAAAATTCTCAACGTATGTTTTGTATAACATTAACTTCACCGCGGTCGCCGACTTCTCAACTATTGAGGTCTTGGGGTTGGAGGAATTGCGAGACCGAACGAGGCAGCAGCAAATGTGGCAGGTTGGAGGAGGTAAGAATGTCACCACAATGAGTTGGAAAAGTTTCTTAAAGATCGTCGTTGTTCGGTCTGTCCTGTCAATCGACAAGTCTGGTGGTTATCTTCTGTCAAATCTATCAACTCCATACTGGTTTTATTTTCAACGACTTGCTCGCCCTACAAAAATGGATGGGACAACAAAAAGTTTTTTTTAAAACGTCTACTCGAGTTGTGAGATGTCCCACCAGTGCGGCTTTTGCAGAGGGGTGGAAGGGAAAGGGCATTGTCAAAAATGACAAATTGATAAGTCAGGATGGGGTGTTGATCCTATCCACGCTAATGAGATGAGGTGCTGAGTTGCAGATACTATCTTAGATGAAGAGGTTATTTATGTTCTGACTTTAGAAGGACGCAATTAAATGGGGAATTTGCTGCGTGGCGTCTAGGACGTATATCACGACAAAGCACCATCATCATCCACTGAAGTGGGGCTGTAAAACGTGAATGGACTAGCGGAGGAGGGGGTCAATACGGACCGAGAATTCGGCCCCCTCGCCTAAGTTTTCTACGGGTCATAAATCGGCCATCCTTGAGTAAGCAGAAAATATGATTGGATGGAGGGTGATCGGTAAAGCATATTGTTAACCAGAAAGTTGAGGTCTTCTTTATACCCGACATGACAACAGCAGACTTGACGAAAGAGAGAGCCGAAGGGAAGGCGGGAGCAGTTTGTAGAATAGTGATTTTGACGAGAAGGAAGGAAAAAACTAGAAAATTTTCTTTCTCTCTGCATTTACTCTTTGGGGTTGGCAGGGCAACCGTCTGTGTCAGATGACTTATTAATGGCAACTTTGTCGTGAGTTGTGCCGGAAATGTCAGGCGAGGTTTGGCGAAGGTGATGTTTCATCACAACAATCACCTGCCAATCAAACTGTTCCTCAGCCAAGTGGAAAGTCAAAACGACTGCCAAATATTTTGATTTTTTTTCCCCTTTTTCTTCTAATGCAGTTAGTTTGGGAAGGTGGTCTAAAAAGCCAAGCTTTGTGCATCTGGGATGACAGAAAATGGATGAGTCCAAATGTTTTCTTGACAATATTTATGGAAGCCCAAACAGATATGCCTTCATCTTAAGTGATATTAGTGACCCGAGTACATGCTACTTAAATGGGGCCAGATTAGAATAAGTAGGACCGAAAATGGAATAAAACTCATTCAAATCAGTTATGCAAATTTTATATTTTTCTTGTTCACATTACCAAAAGTTGAGAGTTTTTTGGGTGCAAGAACTGCTCTTATTCTTACAAGAGAGTACAATACTTCACATCGCTGCAAAACCGACATCTGCGAAGGCTTGTGTCTTAAAGTGAGAGACAGCAAAGAAGAGAGAAAATAAAAAAACGTCTCACCCTCCCATCAGTCTGATTATGTTTCCTTGAGGTGATGACCGTCACCTCCGCTTGGCCTTAGACAATCGCCCAAAGGACAGGCTTGTATTGAGAATGGGTTTGAAATAAAAGTGGCTCAATTTCGTATTCCGCAAGGTAAGAGCATTCCATTCCCTCTTCCCCCAAACCTAGCTTGATGTGCTTAGCAAAGAATTTGGCCTAAAAGATGAAAAATTTAGTTGCCCATTCCCAAAGCCTTTGTCTTCACATTCATTTCAACTCTTTGTGAGAGACTTTTTTTAAAGCAATTTAACATTTTAAAAGTCCAGGGCTTGTGGCGTCTTTAAATCACCCATCAAACGTTTAAGCACGTCGTAACTTGTCAACTCAAAGATTTGATGGTCTTTAATTGCTACTTCAAGCGGTGCCAAATGACTGTTGGAGGAGAAGGAAAACACCATCCGCATCACCACCTACCCACAATCAAACTGTCCACCAGCCAAGGCACTATATTCACTAATCTAACGTCACTTATTTGTTACATCTGCTCATCTCCTAATAAGGTAGGGCCCCCGCACCAGAGCTAGAAACTGATATATCAGAGATAAAAAAAGACATTTATGAGAAATGAAGTCTTGGCTGCAGAATATCAAATGATGCATCTAAATTGAATGCCAATTTACCAGCATGAGAAGTAATAGAGGTTGCCTTTCGTTAGGAGGAAAAAAATACAACCTCACATTTTCGGCTAAATAAACCAAAAAATATAAATCCTTTACAAGATGATACTACTCAAATCACAAGTTTCAGTAGTTATCTTCTGTACATTTGACATAATAAAAGCAGCTCAAAAGGCGTAATAAATAGGGCTTCTGATACCTTGCAAGTTAGAGCAATAAATGACTAGAAAGGAACCACAGAGGGACCAGAAGAGAAGAGAAACAGATTTGTTGTAACCTTGGAGCAACTCATTTGGAAGGTCTTGCTAGTGTGCTCAGTGCTTTGGAACACGTTAACACGTTAGCAGTAAGCGTCACACATGTGTGACACGTGTTCTTGACTGATTTGTAGCAGGCAAAATTGCATCAAGTTGTGGTCTTCCATCCACGCCATCAACTGCTGAAACAGAAAATACTAACATGGAGAAACGCCAGGCTTTATTAGGAAGAGCACGTTTCCCATCGACGTGGCTGAAGAAGTAGTGCTGAAGCCAATCTTCTACAATCTACCAGGAGGGGTAAATGAAAGTATCCTATCAAAAAAAATTTGACAAAGTCATTAGCAATTTGCTAAGAGATGTATTTAGGTTGTAGAAATTTGCTTTCGCCTCATCACTGAAGGTCCGATTGACGAGTGAATGACTAGAAGGCGATTCTCTCTTGCATGCAGCCGTCATCACTTCGTTAATATCGGTGGCACTACTGCTTCCCTGTCAGACTGACATCTCACCAGGCTGTAAGCATTTACCTCCCACGAAATTTACACCCATGACAAACACAACCAATCGGATGAACCCATTTCTCCTACCCGACAAGCTAACTCCCTTCTGCATTGTTCGTAGAAACTAGTATGCGACGCAGTTGCTCTTTCTAGCATTCCGATGACACTCCTGCCCGTGTATAAGGCAGAGAATTGAAATAGATAACTTTTTTTTCTACCCAGAAATAGAAATTTGGAAGCTTCTTTTAAATAATCCAAGTTATCTTTGTATTTACAAAAAAGGAGGCAAAAATGTCTTAACTGAAGCAGATCAAAGGCACTCCCACTGATGGATGCGTTCGTTGAATGGGAGAGGAAAAATCGAGCGCCTTTGTTTTCCTCTTCTCCGGTCACGGAAATGTGGTTCTCCTTTGAGTGCTTACCGACTTCTTAATGTGTACTTAGCAAGGACGCAACGACAGGAATTGAGAAGATGAGTTTATGGCTAAGTAGCTACGATGGGCTGCAGAACGTTGTCCAATTTCGGTGGCTATTTGTAGCTTCGATATTTGCCGAGGAAGTGCTACCATTCCTCCATGAGGGGTGCTGGCTATTGAAAAGGAGTGTTAAGGGTTATCTTTGAGTAGAGGCTTCCATAAGGCATTCCTTTTAATCTTCCTTTCCACCATAAGGCAAAAAATTGCCTCAGATTTGAGGCTTTTAGTCTGTCGCAAGGGCTTCTGATCCACTTTGTGGTGAGTTGTGCCAGTAATTGTCAGAGTGAGGCAGAGCTCTTTACTTATTTTGTCCTGCCAAATGGAAACTCAAAAGTTCAAAAATACCATGCCCACTCATCATTTGGGGTAGGGGGGTGTGCCTTTCTGTCCACTTACCTTGGGAGCTTGGCACACCAGCAGCTCTATCCCCCGCTTTGACTACGCTAGTTGATTTCGTGTGTAAGTAGTGTTTCCAACTTAATTTCCGCATTTCGATAGAAAAGGGTTAACTAAATCATCTCATTTTGATGGATTAATTTTCCGAGGAGAGTTAACTAGTAAGTGGCAGTTGGTCCTCAATTAAGATTGGTGCACTGTAATAAGGGTTTGTTTGAATGTATCCTTTTTAGGCGGCGAGTGAGTGGTTTAAACCCAGGAGGAGGCATCGATTCTCAAGGAGGAGGAGGAGGAGGAGGAGGCAAACTCTGGTACCCCCTAATAAACTTTGACAAGTTGTCAGGTCCGTCATTAACACAATACAAGATGCCTTCCCCAAACAGTCTTCTCAATTTAAGGGAGCGAATTCGGTGTTGGAAGATCAGAACAAAGGTAAAATTCTCAACGTATGTTTTGTATAACATTAACTTCACCGCGGTCGCCGACTTCTCAACTATTGAGGTCTTGGGGTTGGAGGAATTGCGAGACCGAACGAGGCAGCAGCAAATGTGGCAGGTTGGAGGAGGTAAGAATGTCACCACAATGAGTTGGAAAAGTTTCTTAAAGATCGTCGTTGTTCGGTCTGTCCTGTCAATCGACAAGTCTGGTGGTTATCTTCTGTCAAATCTATCAACTCCATACTGGTTTTATTTTCAACGACTTGCTCGCCCTACAAAAATGGATGGGACAACAAAAAGTTTTTTTTAAAACGTCTACTCGAGTTGTGAGATGTCCCACCAGTGCGGCTTTTGCAGAGGGGTGGAAGGGAAAGGGCATTGTCAAAAATGACAAATTGATAAGTCAGGATGGGGTGTTGATCCTATCCACGCTAATGAGATGAGGTGCTGAGTTGCAGATACTATCTTAGATGAAGAGGTTATTTATGTTCTGACTTTAGAAGGACGCAATTAAATGGGGAATTTGCTGCGTGGCGTCTAGGACGTATATCACGACAAAGCACCATCATCATCCACTGAAGTGGGGCTGTAAAACGTGAATGGACTAGCGGAGGAGGGGGTCAATACGGACCGAGAATTCGGCCCCCTCGCCTAAGTTTTCTACGGGTCATAAATCGGCCATCCTTGAGTAAGCAGAAAATATGATTGGATGGAGGGTGATCGGTAAAGCATATTGTTAACCAGAAAGTTGAGGTCTTCTTTATACCCGACATGACAACAGCAGACTTGACGAAAGAGAGAGCCGAAGGGAAGGCGGGAGCAGTTTGTAGAATAGTGATTTTGACGAGAAGGAAGGAAAAAACTAGAAAATTTTCTTTCTCTCTGCATTTACTCTTTGGGGTTGGCAGGGCAACCGTCTGTGTCAGATGACTTATTAATGGCAACTTTGTCGTGAGTTGTGCCGGAAATGTCAGGCGAGGTTTGGCGAAGGTGATGTTTCATCACAACAATCACCTGCCAATCAAACTGTTCCTCAGCCAAGTGGAAAGTCAAAACGACTGCCAAATATTTTGATTTTTTTTCCCCTTTTTCTTCTAATGCAGTTAGTTTGGGAAGGTGGTCTAAAAAGCCAAGCTTTGTGCATCTGGGATGACAGAAAATGGATGAGTCCAAATGTTTTCTTGACAATATTTATGGAAGCCCAAACAGATATGCCTTCATCTTAAGTGATATTAGTGACCCGAGTACATGCTACTTAAATGGGGCCAGATTAGAATAAGTAGGACCGAAAATGGAATAAAACTCATTCAAATCAGTTATGCAAATTTTATATTTTTCTTGTTCACATTACCAAAAGTTGAGAGTTTTTTGGGTGCAAGAACTGCTCTTATTCTTACAAGAGAGTACAATACTTCACATCGCTGCAAAACCGACATCTGCGAAGGCTTGTGTCTTAAAGTGAGAGACAGCAAAGAAGAGAGAAAATAAAAAAACGTCTCACCCTCCCATCAGTCTGATTATGTTTCCTTGAGGTGATGACCGTCACCTCCGCTTGGCCTTAGACAATCGCCCAAAGGACAGGCTTGTATTGAGAATGGGTTTGAAATAAAAGTGGCTCAATTTCGTATTCCGCAAGGTAAGAGCATTCCATTCCCTCTTCCCCCAAACCTAGCTTGATGTGCTTAGCAAAGAATTTGGCCTAAAAGATGAAAAATTTAGTTGCCCATTCCCAAAGCCTTTGTCTTCACATTCATTTCAACTCTTTGTGAGAGACTTTTTTTAAAGCAATTTAACATTTTAAAAGTCCAGGGCTTGTGGCGTCTTTAAATCACCCATCAAACGTTTAAGCACGTCGTAACTTGTCAACTCAAAGATTTGATGGTCTTTAATTGCTACTTCAAGCGGTGCCAAATGACTGTTGGAGGAGAAGGAAAACACCATCCGCATCACCACCTACCCACAATCAAACTGTCCACCAGCCAAGGCACTATATTCACTAATCTAACGTCACTTATTTGTTACATCTGCTCATCTCCTAATAAGGTAGGGCCCCCGCACCAGAGCTAGAAACTGATATATCAGAGATAAAAAAAGACATTTATGAGAAATGAAGTCTTGGCTGCAGAATATCAAATGATGCATCTAAATTGAATGCCAATTTACCAGCATGAGAAGTAATAGAGGTTGCCTTTCGTTAGGAGGAAAAAAATACAACCTCACATTTTCGGCTAAATAAACCAAAAAATATAAATCCTTTACAAGATGATACTACTCAAATCACAAGTTTCAGTAGTTATCTTCTGTACATTTGACATAATAAAAGCAGCTCAAAAGGCGTAATAAATAGGGCTTCTGATACCTTGCAAGTTAGAGCAATAAATGACTAGAAAGGAACCACAGAGGGACCAGAAGAGAAGAGAAACAGA
>NW_020170507.1:0-11786 GCF_000524195.1 Echinococcus granulosus
CTCTTAGGAACTCGAGAGTTCTCTTTTTTAGTTACCCTAAAAGTTAGTTTTGGTTTACAAAAAGACCAAAAATGGATGGGCTGATGAGATTACGAAATAATTGGGCATTGTGAACGCCGATGGTGAAGTAACACTGCTAAGGTTCTGGTGACTTGATAGGAAGATGGGGGAAGATGAAGTGAGTTAGTCATTAAGCCTATCATTTAAATTCCTCCTTCGGCAGGCATTAGGTAAAATGAAATATTGTAGGTCAATCGTCCCTGAAACGTCCTACGCTAAAAAGTGCTCACATTTACGATTTTATCTAATTGGAAAAATTGATGGCAAAAACGTTTACGATATTCCAACTCTTCTCCTTTCGCCCACTTCTATCAAGGATTGGAACTTAAGCTCACACTAGACTACTGCATGGTCTATAATATGCAGACTAGTTTGATGAAATGTAGACTGTTGAAGCCTACGTTTCAAGTAGTTTGTATACTTTTCGTATCCATTCTCTGAAACGGTCACATCCTTTTTCCTCAAATTACAAAATCTATTGTGGTTATTTTGACATTGTTTATCATTTCATTCAAACAGGGTTTTTCGAAAGCCAAGGAATGGAAATCAGAGAAGGTTAAAGTGCATGTTTAAGTGTAGATTAGGAAAAATCTATGAATTCAATTGAACTAAATTGCATTTTTTACAAGGTTAAATATTCATTTCTTACTCCTTTGCCTATGATAAACAAGTAAAATGGATATGTAATGATATCAAACCCTCGGAAATTAAAGTGTTGGAATGCATTGCAACTGCTTTTGGTGGTGATTCCCGTTTCGTTGATTGGTGCATTTTTAGGAGCGATGCCTTAAATTACTAGCAAACGATTAAATTCTACTTAATAATTGGAAGTATTGTTGACTGCTCACGTTAAGTGACTGAATATTTTCATTAGCTTAAACCAACCAGTGAGATCCGGACTTCCACGATTGGCTAGACAATCTCATAAATTGTAAATCCAACGTCTAATGCCGTGTACTTCTCTAGTGCAAAATGCCAAGGCCTTACCATGAGATTGCTATCCCACTGTTGATAGGAATACTGGCAATCATTGTATTAATGCGCGTCCTCTGGGAAGCACCGCTGAGCTGTGTTCACACATTATTTTTGATACAGGGAGACACTTCAAAAAGCGATCAGTTTTCTTATCGCCACGTTATTGAGCAGCTGCAGTGGATTTCCGAATTCTCAAAAAATAAAGCAAGTTTGTATTAAGCCTTATTTTTACGAAACAATTAGTCATTGTGATTTGACATTAGTAATTTCATTCTTTAGAGTGATCTGTCTTTTGGCAAAGTGCCTTCAATCTACTTTGATCGAAAGATAATATACCACCCTACCAGCTCCGACGGATGTCGCTATAAGTGTCACTTCCCAAGAGGCCATGTTAATCTGAGTAAGGGGGATGGTGTAGTCTTTTCAAGTCAATTTTCGCCTAATGAAGCAGTTAAACTCAGAAAAAAAGGTGTACTCATTGCCTTTGAATCCGGTGAATGCCCCTTCTTAATGCCATCTCTAGAGGAACCACACCTGAGCCAAGTAATCATCTCTTTGTTGTCTCAAATTAACTGAAATTTCCCATTTACCTGACGGAAGCGGAACATACTTTATGACATTTAGAAGTACATTAAATGCTTAAGGCCTCATTCACAGTTTGGCTTGATTGCAGACACGCTTCGATCATTATAAACTGCATTCTTTGTCTCTTTGCCTAGATCGACATGTTTATCTCATTCATGGCAGCATCACCTGTTCCCTATATTTATTCAGTATTTGTGCGTAACGTGAAGCCGAGGTACAAATTCTCGGAGTTCGAAAAAGCTCAAATGATAGCAAGAAACAGTACCCACCTGCTGCCACCGTTCCATAGAAGTAGAGATAAGTTGATCGCTTGGGTCGTTTCCAACCATCACCCCACTAATAACAGAAACGAGTTTGCAAAGGCAATTTCCAAATTTGTAGAGGTGAGGAAATGCTTTGGAACCATTAAATTTTCATTCTTTTTTTAGTAAGTACAGTATTTACTAGGGCAAATTTAGAAGTGAGATTTTCAGGAATATGGTAGAATCTTGGTTTAAACAAAATGAGCTCAAGTTTTGCTGAATAAGAGTGGCGAATTGACCTTGTGCTTAAGCATAATTTTCTCATTCGGAAGCCTTTTTGATTTACAATCTCTGAAGTGTGCTAAATGGCTACTATCTCCAGGCCCTGGTATATCGTCCGTGAAAAAAGAAGTTCTACTTTTGATTGCTTTGGAATATTTTGCACAAACCATACTTGTTTTGGATGCCTAATGCCTACAAAAAGGTGATATATCAATGATAATAATGTTTTTTCTCTTTCGTTCTTTTTAAAAGAAGAAAGGCTCCTCTGAAAGACAGTTCTTTGCATAAGAGACTTGTCTTTGCATCCCAGGTTGTTCATCAAAATGAGTACCAAACCTTACAGGTCTTGTGTATTAATTTTGTGCTCTAACTGCGAAATATTGTAAGATGAACCTATTTTACTTCAGGTGGATATCTACGGTCGTGGGAATTTGGAATTAGTGGAAAACGCACATCCTTTTCAATGGCTGTCGAAGCGATACAAATTTTACCTGGCCTTTGAGAATTCCAACTGCCGAAACTACATAACAGAAAAAGCTTTTATTAATGCCTTGAGGTAGGCATCACAGATGTTTCGCTCCCCTTGATGTAAGCCATAACCTTGCCAATCACGAGTCATGTCAGCTTTGTCATCTCATCCCAAATCTGCTTAGACTATAAAACTACTCAGAGTTGCTTTCAACGATGAAGAAAGAATAGGTTTGTATGGCACATTATATTAGCTACACATCTCAGTTTGGTGACTTGTTATAAAATCAGTATTACGGGAATCCATGTATGCTGACCAGATTTGGCCACTATTTGGTTCTAATTCATTTGCTCAGAGGTGCGAAGATTTGACTTATGCATCACTTTGAACCACACTCAGTCATTCTTTTGCGTTGCACTTAACAACTTAGCTAATGGACAGTCTTCAAAATATGCATTTTGCAAGCAACCTAAAGACATATAATTGTGGTGGCAGGTACCGAGCTGTTGCAACTCGGTGGGTAGAACTGCATTTTATGTTGGCTTATTTACTGACGTGCAGAAATGATATGGTGCCCATTGTTTTGGGTGCCTACAAGGAGGATTACGAAAACACATTGCCTCCACACTCCTACATAAATGTGGACGATTTTAAATCAATTCGACAACTGGCTGATTACCTCATCTACTTGAGCAAAAACGACACTTCTTATGCCTCGTACTTCTCGTGGAAGGAGCATGGCAAAATTGTCGTACGTTTTGCCAGCTATCATGCCCCAAGTTGGAATACTAAATTTTGCTCTCAACATTCACATCATTATCATCACTTATTCGCAGCAAATACTTTACATTTTGCTTTCCTCTCTGTTATTTTTTTTCCGATTTTGCATTACAGACAATAAACAGGCCAGACTGTCGCCTTTGTGGATTCATGTATCATCTCAACGCGGGAAAGATTAACTTCCCGAAGTCAAATTTTGGTTATTTCACCAACTCAAAACTCGCCTGTTTTAATCGGGCACTATTACCCCTGCAGTGATTTAATAAATATTTCCCATGCACCACTTTGCACTATGAGGGCTTTTAATCGACGATTATGGATTTGTTAATTTGATGCATGGACAACACAAGTATTACGGTTGTTGGTTAGCAGGGGTAATTATTGGTTCAGATCACTTTTAATGGCAGGCAAACGGCACACGGTCGCATTTGATGAGCTTTGGAAGGGAAGCGCTATTCATCTGCACTTCAACGGCTGTCTTACTAACGGAGTTGAACTATGAGATGCCACTCATTTTGAAAGGTTGATTAGACTTGCAGATTCAAAGTTGGACGTTAGGATTAAAATTAATTCTCACACTTCTTATGCTAGGCGTGCAACATTGGAATGTTGTTGGATAATTTAACTAATGCTTTTAATACAAGCGCACATTTCAATGAGGATTTCATCACATATCTCCTACCATATCATTGGCATTTTTTATGCTTCTTTTCTTATTTTCCTCAAGATCCCTTTTTGCATTCACAAAGCCCATAATCAGTCACGTATAAAAGTTGAACTTACTCTTAATACCATGCATCCATTGTGACCGCCTTACATTCCCAGTGTGTGTCTGATGGCTAAAATGCAATTCGAGAGTATGTTAGACGCTTAAAGAAATACAAAAATTTTATTTGGATGCTCTGTAGCATTCACTATCCCTGTGCTTGTGATTTTCGGTGACAGCATTGTGCGCATTGTTTTGAGCCTTCGACCGCACATTTCAAATAGGCTGTTTAGTGAAGATACCACCTCTTCTCAGAATTAAGTAAAGACCTATTTCCACATTTCATTAACGATTTAGCGTTTCGGGAGAAAAATAATATAAAACCAGCTCATACTTCGAGCTCATGAAAATTAAAGGTGTTTAGAAATTCTGGGTTTTTTGTAAATTAACGTAAATTCATATTAAAATTTAGGAAGATCTCAGGAAAAACATCAGTAAATAATAATTAAAAATTTGTGCAGAAGCATTATTTTTTATGCTTTATGGCAGAGGCTGAGTTTTATGTGTTGGATTTGCTAGTGTAAAAGAAGGAACTACTTAGTTTTTTTGTAAAGGAATATAAATGCGACTTAATGAGCTGCTGTGAATTAATGATAAGTGGTTCCATTCCAAATGGGAAGATAAGCAAAGAACCACGTTACAGGTTCACTGACACCAGACAATGATAAAATACTGTGAATGATCTACGCTCTGCAGAGGTCTGTGTAATTAGAATTGACCCCAAACTCCACAATTGGGCAGGACTATAAAAAATACGAATGTGTTTCATATTTGGCGAATTTCCCAAATGAACCTAAAAGTTCCAAAAGACTTGAAATTGTTTTGATTAGGCTAAATAACATGAGTTATAACTTGAAATGTGACAAAATGTAGTAGTTGGCCCAATTTGCAACTCTACCGCAATATTACGCATAATACGCAGCCTATGGAAGTCCAATTCGTTGAGTATTTACCTGCAATACTAACTTTTAGCATTCAGAATTTTCAAACCAATACAAGTTGTTTGGGAGTTGCGCTATTGAAGCAGCGTTTTGCTTATGTTTACCTACCTGGGCCATTTGGTCCACGTAGATTGAAGTTTAGCTCTCTGGCGTGGTATTTGGGCCACACTAGCGACCTCCTAGCGCTTTTTACCTCAGAAGTATACTTTTCTCCATACTACTTTGGCTTATTGCAACTTTGAGAAAGACTTGCAGAAGCGAAAAGAGCGGACACCCAATTCAAAAAACCAAATGGTCCGAATTTGTGATTGATGATAAAGCCATGCCATCACGAAATAAAAATATCCCCACCGAATAGCTCAATTTGTAGACTCGTAATAGAATTTTTCAAATCGGCATCTACCTTTATCACTTACCCTAACCTTGGACCCTGCTACATAGCTGTTAACAAATGAAGAAATACCGGACTTGTACTAATCATAAAGACTAATTATGTTAAAGAGAGTACGAACATTAATACTTCTCATTACAGGCTGAAAAGCACTGGATTCATGCCTCATTCAATGCGTTTCATGAATAAAAAAATTCCTGATAAAGCTTATTTGGTGAGATGAAGTGGTGAATTTAGTACCAAATGCCTTCTTGCATGCATTTACAGTTAGTGATTAGAATACCTAACGTGCTGGTAGATTTTAAAAAGGGTGACTTTCTTGTAAAAGTCTATGCACGAGAACGAATAATCGGGGCGCTGGAGGGAAGTGTTGAAAGGAGGGGACTATTCGATGGTTGTACATTTGTTTTAATTGTATATTTAGACGTTTGCGGACTGTTCAGTCCCCCAAAGGCTGTGCTTCTGATTCTTGACATACCAATAATCTACCTTTTTCCGTTTATGTTCATTTAGGACATATTGGCTCTGTAAAAATTCGGATAAGCCTCAGAGCTCTAAATACACACATCATTTATTGAATTATGACTGGAGATTCTTTCTCCATGAGTATTTTTGCTCAAATTTGCGATTAATTACTAAAACGCTCCTCTGGGTTGTGTTCTTCCTGTATCATAGAAGGTAATAAGCGAAAGAGTATTTAAGGTTCCTCCAGCAATAAAACAAATGACAGAAGACTCAGCATTGCCTTTTAAGCTGCGCTTTGCAAGCAGATAGTTTGTGATAAATTATGCTTTGGGATGGAGAATTTCTAGTGGCTTGTTAGTAAATCTTCGCTGATCGCAATTGTTTTTCTGTAGTTGAAGTGCAATTTCTCTCTTTCGTTAATGTTAATGTAGCACAGTCCCCTTTTATCCCCTCTTTCCCGGTCTTCATGCCCTTTGAATGAAGAGGAGGATTTGACTGGGACTCTTTTATTGGTTAGAGTTAATGAAAATATGTACAGATTTAGGAGGATCGGGACACTGAGGTCTTCCCTGCTTCGGGGTATTCTGACTACTCTTTTTTATGAGACTTGAGTCGATTCTTGAAGAGGTTCACTTGAATAATAAGTGTTAGAGTCGATCTTCCAATCATACCGGCTAGTCAGTGAATTTCACAGATGGTATTTGTAGCCTTCAGTACTGCTCACAAGGATGTAATGCTACCTATTACACTACCTACTATTTTACACATTTATACTATCTCCTTGGATTAGAATTTGTTAGATTTCTTTAAAATTAAGTGGGACGTGGTCAAATACATTATTTGAGACTTATGGAAATTTCAATATGGCTACTTATTATTCTTAAAGCAGCTAGTTCCAGAGAGTCATCAGCCTTGTAATTTCCACTATAATTTTCACCACGCATAAAATAGATCAAAGATTTGACCTAATCAGCGCATGTTTTAAAGATATTTGAGTTGAAAATATGGTGGATCACAACTTATAAGAAGTAGCCATACACTAACCACCACATTTCATCCTAAAACCCACTGCTTAAGAGCCCTACAATTGTATTATGAGCCCAAAAGCACAAGTATGTAGGCCTTCAATGGTGTGATTTCTGCTCTAAAAAAGATCATATTGTTAAACGTTGTTTAAAAAGTGATTGATGTTACTAAGTTAATCAAAATTGTTCAGAATGTGAAGCAAAAAGATGGCCTCAAGAGGTGCTCCAGCGATTTCCCTATGAGTGCGCCTAAACGGTTTCATTTACCAGTCTATTTATGTGGTGTTGGTCAGGGGACCGATTATAAGGGATAGATTTTCTGATCATCACATAGTAGACGCATAATGAGTTGTGCATTTGTTCTGCGGAGAATGTCAGCAACTACGGAAGAGAGTCCGTATTTTGATGTTACTTTTCGGAACTTGTGTCATCTACTTTACCGCCCAATTTTCGAACATCGCGGAACATAAACATCACGAAGAGGTACACTTTAAACACTACTGTTCAATTTGAGGTCAAGGACTTTCAAACTGATGTAAGTACGGGAGAATGGTGACCACCCGTGCACTCCAGTCCACAAATACTCCCGTATAACAGGAAAGTACGCTCAACCAGATGGTCGAAAACGAAGATTCTTGCTATTATTTCTTTGTCTCTTTAATCATCCGATTGGAATCACAGCATTTGAAGTTTATATCACCTTCTTGAAGAAAGAAAGTTGCAGAATTTCCAACACTGTGGACAGAGGTGGTGCAGCCTGATTCGATAAAATAGCGCAAATGCTTTTACCGCAGCAATTTTTGGTTGTGCTCCTTGAAATAGAGCAAAAGCTTACCAAACTTAACGATAAGAAATAGTAAACAAATGAATTATGGTGTATACTAACTATAATGAGTAACAAATGAATTAAAAGTTGACTTCTGATGGAAAACAGCAGTGTTTGTAATTGTGGAGCCTTGAGGATGATCACAATGATTGTATCCAACTCGACTGCAACGCACTTTACCACAATAAGGCTATACACACTGCACAGTTTTGTTAGTAGTCGTCACATAAAAGCATCACTGAAATTCCCACTAATGAAAGTTTCTGCAAAATGTATTAAATCCACTTTCTTAAATTAAAAATAGTGGTTATTTCTCTTGCCCTTGGAAAGTGACCAAAATACGGAAAACTAGTATACTTTCTCAAAACTACCCTATGACTTTCTTGTTACTCTAGTACAATACTTTAAAAATGGTGGTTTTGTGCATCAAAGAAAGTGCTCTTAAGTGCAGCGTCAAGTTGTGGTTAATTTAGTGCCATTACTCGAGGCGAATGGTCTCTTGTCAACTCTAGAAAGTTTTTATGAAAAATACATAATGGTTTAACAGCCGTATAATTTTCCATTCCTAATGATCGTGCTTCTAACTCAGTCTCTTTTGAAGAAAGTATTTTGTCGCAATGTATCTAAAAAGCCTCATTCAGCTCCAGTTTTGGTAATACAAAAGGACAGAATCGAAAGGGGATTCTTAACTTTAGATAATATGGTAAGGGAACATGGAGATTTCAGAATTGGGTAGTTTTTTATAAGAGTGTTAAAGCAAACTACATGTAACGAGTTCACTGCTTAGACATCAAGGCATAGGGGCCGTAATTCGAATAGCCTTATGAGTAAAATAACTCCGCACCAACAGAAAGCTTTGCTTCTATATTAATGTACATTACAGATCTGTTTGGAATTTTGTTGCCCTGATTTGTGATCATTTAATCATGCACATGCAAACAACTTTAAAAGAGCACGAAAAAATTAAACAGGAGATTTAGCGGAAAATATGATGAAAAATGAGGGGACCATCATGAGTGAGTATGTACTTATGACCTGCACATAAAGTCCAATTGATGATGGTACCCTTGCTATTGAAAGCTTTGATGAAATAAGAAAAATTTCAAAATTTTGTGTAAATATTAGCTTAAAGCACCTTGGTGGAAAACATAACTTACTCTAAATACAATTTATCTAAATGTATTGAGGGGATTTATCAGCGTCAGGCTAAAGAGACTTCTAGAATAATGTGTTTAACTTTAGGAGTGTCAAAATTACTTACCCCCCCTTTCCTACACTCCGGATCACTCAGAATTAATCTGCAAGCTAGCAATGCCAGCCGAAAACACCTCTTACGGAAAAATGAACCTTGTTACTATTCTATATGATTTGCAGGAACCGATAACTAAGCAGTACTGGGTACGTGCATGAAAGAGACCTGCCCTTAGATTACTTGTTGTGAGATTCATATTTATCAGGAGTAAAACAGTGGAATAGTCCAACATAAGAGAAGTGATCGGGTTAGGTAAACTGGAAGTATTTTCAATAGTACTTTCTCACTGCCTTTAAAATTGCTTGCTTTTGGTTAGAATGTATGCTCGGAATATGTTATTCATAAGTGATTAATATAAAATGCACTACAAGATATAGGAAACAAGCAAGTGTTTAAAGTTGCGGTTTCTCATATGAAAAAACACATGCAGCAACCAAATGTCAAACATTTGGTTACGAAATCCAGTAAACTCAATTTAGAATTTGGAAATTTTAGTGCCCTGAGAGTCATTTAATAATTGAAAATGTACCTCGTTAAAAAGGTATCCGGTAGAATGCTGCCCTTTCGGAGAAAAGAAGTTCTAAAAACATCACGCAAAAAACAGCCAGCTTTGCTTGTAACACTTGTTGAATATCTTCCACTTCACTTACTGTAAAGCGGTGTGAGACAGTAGCTGATTCAAAATTAGACTTTGTTAGCAGAAAAAGCAGCCCAACGCAATTCATTTTTTTTACAAATCGGTAATGCGACATGCCTCATGCAATGACATCTAATCTGAGCCATGAAATATCGTCTTGGGAAGCCATTTTCTGACATAAATTGATGTGTCTATGTTGAGGATGAGAAAATAACAATTAAATGAAATCAAGATCTACCTAAAAAGGCTATTGCATGAACTTTAATAGATTGCACCTTCTCAGACATAGAATGCAAATTTCCCACTAACTTAATTATAGATAATCAAATTTATAAATTCCTACATCAGTGAACATGCTCTCTTGAGCCGATCACTCAGCAACGCCACCGCTCGCCCTGTTAATCAGCAATAGAAGCCTACTTGAGTCTGCAGTAAAAATTGTTTCTTGATCAATCTATGGATATGTTTGGCGGGGATACACCTATATATAAAAAGCATTAAGAGGTGTGCAAGTAACCAGTAGTTTGCCAGATTACATAAAATGATGTACAGCTACTTTGATTTCTTCGGCGTCCATTCCACCATCTTTTAATTGAGTTCATTTTAATAGGTTGAAATTGCTCCTTGTTTAAGTTTTAGATAAGGCTGTGTTTAGTTATGTAAACCTGAATTGTTTTTACATCAGCTATATAAACGTAACTTTCATGGGATTTCTCGTTGCTTTAATCGTATTGTTACATATTTTGCGACCATTTAGTTCAATTTTTTCTCAACGCATACCATGATTCTTCAATAAGATGTCACTCCGCAGCTAACCTACTTTGTTATCCAGTTTCAACCTGATTCCTCTAGATAAACATATTAAAAAATGGTGTCCGGAATTAAACGTTGGAGCGATTTTTGTTGAAGGAGACGGAGGAGATGAAGACAAGGGGTAGGAGCTGAACCGTCACAATTACTGTAGGTGCAATGAAGTAGCGAATTTGTCCAGAAACTGGTGAATAGGCCAAATCTATCGAAGAAAGTAGCACTTGAAGCACTCGGCGATAAGGACCAATTGAAAAGATATTCACAATGGTGTCTGAAGTGGCACAAGGCTTCTCAACCAAAAAGGCATATTTTCTTCTAATTTTTATGTTAAATCCAATTTATATCATCTTCCGTTAGCTAGTTCCAAATAAGACCTGTTGAAATGCAAAATAATTTGAAAATTTCATTAAAATTTCTCCTGTTTCAGCCACGTGATTCTAATTGAACAAAAGAATGTAAACAGGAACACAAACTTTAGTATTCTGCAACTTTTTGAAATTAGTGTGCAAGTGGTGACGAATGATGATGTTTAAAGTATCGAAAGGGATAATTCCTCTAAAGTTGTAGACATCTTCAGGTCATCTGCACGGCGAATCAATCTGAGGAAGCTGTTATGATCACTGAAGAAAGCTGAAAGTTCGGTAAGATTTGAAGGAACTGCATAATTGTATATACCAATTAGAAAGTGCTCTTGCTAAAAGTTAAAGACGCAATTTAAAATATGGTAGCAGCTGTGTTATACGTACTTTGCGACTTTGTCAGTGCGCCACTAGTTACTGTGTATGCAAAAATGGCACTCTATAGCAGTTTTTGTCTACTTTTATAGACCATGGGATCCTTTTTTTACTTTTAACTTAAAGCTGATGATATTCATCTGAGGAAAAGCAGTGGCTTAAATAAACTTAATTCATCTGTCTACTGTTTAATTGACCCAAGAGCTTACAGTGATGCAGAGAATCGTTGAGCAGATTTGCCAGAATCGTCTTTTACAAGAGGGACTTTTTTAGTCTCTATAATCATTTGTAAGTTCTTCCATTTTCAGCTGATAAAAATCGTGTCCCTTCAACTTTCCTCTGGTATTTAGACTCCATTCCTGCTTATTTATGATTCTTGAACTATAGCAGATCACGAAAATATAGGTAAGGTGAAAACTAACGTTTGGAATTCTATTACAACAAATTATGCAACCGAAGTAACTGCCCTAAAGTGATAAGCTAATTTTCCGCATCCTATCTCACTCTTTCTTATCTTGACGCCAAATTTGCATCGGGAAGTGGATT
>NW_020170507.1:11886-20618 GCF_000524195.1 Echinococcus granulosus
AAACTCGCTAACACCAACAATCAGGTAGTCAATCACTACAAATGGGTGTTGATTCCGCGCCAAATTGGTTTTTCATTCTATTGCAAATATTCTGATGAGGACAAAGTGCTGTGTTAACGTATCACGTAATTTGACTGAAAAATGGCTGCTTAATGTGCAAGCTTTCTACAAAAGTGATGTAGTGATGTGTTGGTGCAGTTGCTGTCGAATAAGTATGCTCCATCATCCTATAATCGTTTTAATATACTCTCAAAATTCTATATCGCGTCAAAAGAGGAAGTCGCCCAGGACCTTTGTGATGGTATTACAATATCAACAAATGTGTATTTTCGTTTGTTTTTCTGTGGATTGTGTTAAATTGGGAGACAGTAGAGACGACTAATTGAGAAATCCAATTATTGTTTATTTAAGTCCATACCTTTCTGCAGACACTCACAACAATGCAATTGAACGCGCTTCGTTATCTTGTACTAAAAAATTGGCTTTTTAGCAGCAAACCAACAAGGTTGATGCATGCAAGCTACAACACACCAATGATGGGCTCGCAGCCTTCAAGTGATTTTGGGGGCCAAATTCTTATTTATGGAATTAGTTGCAATTGGTGTTCAAGTCTAAGACAAGTGGAAAGTTCCCAAAGCGTCGACTGAGCAGAAGTCCAAAATCCGTTTCATATGCCTTTATAAAGTGTCAGCGTTACGTGAGGACTAAATAATTGAGGTAAGGTTATAAGCATTGCGATGCTTTAATTTGCATTTGTTGCAAATTTTAAATGAAGTTTAAGGAAAAATTCTACTCTACTCTTAACTGATACTGGCACTGTTTTGTTTTCATTCGATGAATAGAGTAAGGTAAACGCGAACCCTCAAGCAGAAACACGGCGTGCTGCGAAGAAGAGCCGGTGATCGGAATAAGATCAAAATTCCACGCTCCACAAGTATGTATGCTCAGTTTTGCAAAGGATATTAAATTGGCTCTGTTAGACAACACGCAAAATTCAAAATTCCTCGCAACAAGTGATCTCAGCTAATAATATATCACATCACCAGCATTTTTCTCCCTTGCAAAAGTGCGGAGTCCTGTGTTGTAGAAAAGTGTGATAGAATATAACTAAGCGGGTTGCGTTAAGGGGAGGGGATTTTGAATTACAGTGGATTACAAAGTCCACATCATTCAAGCGGCAGCAGTTCCCGATAGAAGCATAGACTCCAAGGATCCATAAAACGGCTTGGTGAATAATTGCCTAGCTTTACCAGTCCTGCATTAAGGTGATGCATGAAGCCACAGAGTCGGCAGTCCAGCCTTTTTTCGATCTGTGTGGAAAATTTGTAAGGTGAATTCTTTTTTTTTGATAGTAATGCTTTGATTTAAGAATATTTTAAATGCCGCTATGTATTTGTTAAGTGTCTCGATGGTTATTCTAAACTTTTCCATCATCAATATTTCATGGAACTGCAAGCAATGGTCTGAGTAACTTTGTCCATAAATTTTATATTTTGCAAGGTTCTTTAAAATACTTTGGGCCCCACTTTGAGGGGACGGTGGTTGAGTTGGATGACTTAATTCCAATGCCTTGATGAACCTGTCTGCGAATTTTGCGTAAATTTTTGATTTGATCCAATGTCTTCACCTTCTTAATTGCATCGCTTTGGTTAATCCAGAGGGAAACAGCCGGGAATAGCAATGCTTTCTTCCCAAAAAAATACAGATCAATGTCTTGCCTTTGCCTTAAAATCTACTCTGTTTTATCTCCTGCGCCAGATTAATCGTTTGAGTAGCTTCTTTATGACTATGGTTCTCATACAACATACGGGGCTTTCAGTTTTCTTGCTACTTCATAAACATTATTTGTTTATTAGAAGATGCGATGAATGGCTACTTAAAAATTAGTAGTAAAATGTTTTGTGTGTTTTTGTATTTTTGGTTGTTATCAACTGAAACCTGAATTTTACACTCCTCATTGTAACTAATGCACACTTTGAAATGACGGTCAACTCATTTAATTTAGACCAAATTTTCGTGCATACAAAGCAAACGAATTGCGGGTTCTTTATTACCTCCCTTGGCACCTAAAGTAAAAATGCTGACAGAAGGTTTCAAATAAACATTATAAACTCACGTAGATATCACCGTATTCCTTCCAGGCAAAATACTCTGCATAAGCAGTGTCGTTTCTATCCAGGTAGAGCAAGTATTGGACCAGTTCGCTAATTGACTTAAAGTCATCCACGTTGATATAGGAGTAAGGTGGGAGAACACTCTCATAATCCTCTTTGTATGCACCTAGTACAATGGGAACCATGCCGTTTCTGAAAGACGAGGAGGGTATTGCAGTCTCAACTTCAGATGCATAGTTGCTATACATTTGTGAAACACGGTCATACACCTTAAATGGATCTCCATACCTTAGAGCGTTAACTGTCACCTTCTCCGTTATATAATACCTACAATTGGAATTTTCAAATGCCAGGTAGAACTTGTAATGCTCAGAGATCCATTGAAGAGGATCCCGTCCTGGAGGAGTCTCTCTGCCCATTCCACCGTAGACATCAACCTAAAATTTGCAATTTTTTAAATTTGCATACATTTTTACTCACTGGAAATCTTTAACGCCATATGATTCCACTTATGGTAGATGGTTCTTTCCTAAACTGCTAGCATGGTGAATTGATCTCCGCTTAAGGATACAATACAGAATTTCCTAACCCTTACTAAGGCTGATATTTTGCTGCTTACCGATATAAAGTTGGAAATTAAATATGCAAAGGAATCTCTGTTATTTTTCGGTGATCCGTTGGAAACCAGCCAGGCGATTAACTTTCTCCTCTTTCTGTGATTGAGCGGAAGTAGATGAGTGCTGTTTTTGGCAAGGAGTGCGGCCACTTCGCTGCTGGTAAATTTCTTTCCACGATTTGTCTTCCGCAAGAACATTGGGTACATATAAGGCACTTGTGACCACGGCAAGTAGGTAATGAAAATATCCACCTAAATGACCAAAAGTTTAACCACTTTTATCGTAGGCACCGATGCAAATATTTAGGTAAATGTATAGGTTGCACCAAAACTGGTAGTGACTTTCTCTAAACATATTCTGTTTCTTCAGAGTTGGTATCCCTATTTGTAGATATCTTTAAGTATTTTCTTAAATCCAAAAGCAAAAACCTCATAATGTTGACGAAGTAAATATTTTATGTGAACACTACGCGGTCGATTTGTGCCAAGAAGCGAATACGATTAGTCTTTAGTAAAAGTTTTAAGGTGGAAGAGTGTGTGAAAAACCTACTTGCTGCATTTGGATTTGAGTTAATTCTCGCATGTGTACGGGACTCTCGACTGACTCGAAGGCAATGAGAACACCATTTTGCCTTAGATATTCCACATCTACTGCGTAGAATGGCTCTGAAAAGACCGCGATATCACCCACGCCCAAATCGTAAAGGTAATTGGTAAAGTTGCATTTGTAGCGGCACCCTTGAGATTCGGTGACGTGATACAATAAATGTCCATCATAGAAAATCTTTGGCGGTTTGACAATTGATAAATCACTCTGAAGAGAAGCAAATTTGTCATAGCATGCTACCTAGTACATAACGTTTTTGACTTGAATTGCAAAAGGAATGGTGGATGTTATACCTCATTGTGAGAAAAGGCCGATATCCATTCAAGCTGCTCGATAACATGGTAGTAGGGATACAGTTGATCTTGAAAGACGAAAAAATTCCTAATGTTCGAGAAGAGTTCCTCGACACTGGGCGACTTATCTGGTAGGGAGCTCCATAAGATAACTAGAATGAGGAAATTTGAAATTAACCAGCAAGCAAGAGAGGAGGAAAACGCCGATTTATTCATTGCATTGCCTCTGAATACTTGTGAATGAGCTTGATGCCAATCATTGTGATGGTAGTAGCCAAGCCTTAGTAGCGGGATTTGATTGGCTACTTGGAAGCGTCAATTAGCAGGAACCTCGCAAGGCGCATTATATATAGATATACATATGTATACCAATAGGGGCTCAGTTAATCACACAACTTTAGTATTGGAACCAGATATTTCTTCAGATTGTTTGTGTTAAGCTAATTAGTGTTGAGTCTCTTTAGTAGTGACAGCTAATACCGAACTTTCTCTAAGCGCCTTATTTATGACAGTACGGCATTACTGGGACTAGTACCGACTTGTCGATTTAGCCCGCTTTGGTAAAATTATCGAGCTATCAGTGGGCTAGCCGCCGAAACACAACTTTAAATTTTGATATTCCTAATGTTTATCACCAAAAGTTCAGTAAATATAACATCTGGTCATCTAGCTTAGCATTAGCAGATATTTTTCTTTGCGTCAGGGATACATGATTATGCATAGCCACGTGGGGCGTTGTGCAATGATATTAATATACAATTAGTTTAATTTCACTCACTTTATAATGATAAGCTCGTGGGTGGGTACTGGACATTTGCGGCATCAAATAGGCGTAAGTTACCTAATGTGAACTACTCGCCGGTGTTTGTGTACATGAGTTTGAATCCTGTCGGATTTTAACAGTAGTGGTAAGACAAACACATGATTACGAAATGTGACCTTAGCATGTTTAACTTTCGTTCTTTGTCAACCAGTATACGTAAGCTGGGAGTGTAACTAGGGTAAGCTAGGGTAATGAGACTTCTGGACCGCCCTCGAGGTGTACAGGACGAGTCGACCTTAATTTTCTCTTCTTTCAAGTGGAGTCCATGGATGAGGTGGCGTGTGAAAAGTGTTCAGTAATGTTATCCATAGGGTATCATGGTGGACAGCTTAATCTTTATTGTGTCGCAGACGCAACTGGTTGCGCTGCCGCAACCAGGTGACATTTTCGATTTTTACATCGTATATAGCCTTGCTGCATTTGTGTAAAATCTTTCTAGCTCTCCAATGACTGTATCCTGGCCGATAATGGCAGAAGTATGAGATAGTGTCTGTTATGGTTTGTACCGAGGCTTTCGGTACACGCTCTTTGGGACCATTTGGTGGTCTTGTGACCACCGCTACGTCAATTAAGTGAAGTTACCACTTTTGCTGACCACCGGTGATTTTGGATGGAATCGTTTGGACTAGTCTCTTATCGCATCAAAGTTGTCTGTTATGTCAGTTGAAACTTTTGTAGGACATTAGCAGTTGCCCCACTTCCTAATGATTTCAGCGTTAACCAATCGCTGCGCTTGACCATAGGGTTGGGAGTAATATAGCGAGGAAAGAATGTTTTTATTAGCAAAAGTCGCAAAATCTCCGCAAAGCTAACTACATTCCATTGGATATTCTTGTTCTTGGTGTCAGTGTTGGTTGTTGAGACCTCGGTCAGATTTGGGCGAATTATTTTCCCTTGAGTCATATCGGTCGACTGTGCTTCCAGCCATGTTGGGAGTAAAAGACTGTTGCAAACTTTACACAAGCTTGTAAATATAAGAGAATTGCATTCTGGCTCGTTTGACGTTGATAAGTTTGTAAGTCAAGTAAAATTTTCTTCACATTTCTACCAAAAAGTAGCCATTAGTGGAATTCATCAAAAAACTGTGTGTAGAATTCTTAATGTGAATCACTCGCTGTTTTTAGACACGAATAAACACGTTATGAGGACGCATTTGATATTCAGAAGACACAAAGTGCCGCAGACGTCTGATTCATGCTTACCATTTTGTTCGATCTAAAACATGAGTCCTGAAAGCAGCCACCGTGCTAGCTGCAATCTCGTCAATTAGCTTCTGTATTCCACTCAAACAATTATTTGCTAAGTATGTGATTCTATTTGCCATTGAAATGGCATACTTTAGATGAGTGAACCAAAACACGTACAGCCTAGTAACAGCTTTCTTTGCTAGAGTTAGGATTATTTTGGCAATCTTTTTGCTATTTACATTTGGAGCCTTTTTACTATGCCAAATTTCATTTTTACCATTGCATATCTTTTACAGTTTGAAACAATTTCTCTCTGGTTTGAAGTGCTATGCACTTGAATCCCAGGTGAAGCATTATGGGACTGACCCCAATAAACAGAGAATTTCAACTTAAATTTCGGAGGATGACCATGTGTTAACTAGGAAAAGATGTAATTTGGTCTTTCAGCACATAGACTTACCAAAGGGAAAGTTAGATATTAAAATGTGGTTTTCTGAAACTCAAATGAAGCGTTTTGCTCGTGTTTTTGGCCGCGTACAGCCCCCTTTTGTCACCGTCTACGCCAAGAGTGGACAGATGTCGTCGTCATTATTGATAAAAAGTGTCATATATCATATTCCCTGCAAAGGAGGAGGAAGTGTACGCGGAATAAGCATAACCCTGGTCGCTGTATCCCGTTTATAATGCTAATTATAAGAAATATTCTCATCTAATCAGTTTAATCTGCCGACATGGAAGAGATGAACGCCGAACATATCACAGCAGGCATTGGAAGCAATCAAAGTAAAGTGCCGAAAACAACTCCTTTCGAACTTGGAGGGATAAGGAATTTGAATAATAAATAAACAGACAATTAGGCTTTACATCATTATCGCCTAACAATGCAGTGATTATCTTTTATTGCGGCCATTCACAAGTGCTCCTGAATACGTTCGCTTTTATGAAATTCACTTTGTGACTGGAATTCAAAAATGAGTACTGAATCATCCTTGACTGCATTACAATACATACCGCAAAATCCCTTAATCATATGAGCCGATGGTGCTAGAAAGACCTAGTAAGTCTTTGTTTCAGTCCAGTATTTCTTGAAAAGTTATTCCTCCTCAGTTTGAACACCGATTCTGCCGCGGAGGTCCTGTCACTTGAGTATTAGTGACATGAATTTTGTGCCAGTCATGGTAAGCAACGTTTCGATCTACTTGATCATGCAGCTAAAACGGTGATTAGGGCGTTATAATCATTCATCAGAATATTAGTCTTTCAGACCAATGAATTAAGTACAAAAATTATTTTTGCCGTTATTATTTAGGGATTTGGTTCGGTTGATTTTATTTAAGTAGCTAGTTTCGTCAGTGATATAACATTGATCTTTATACACGTCAGTTTCTAAAACAATGCGAAGAGCTTTTCCGAATGACAGCAAGCAATAGACAAAAGCGGAATTCAGGCGGAAGGGACTGGCGGTGTGAATTAGGCGAGCAGTATCAAAGAGATTGAAAGAAATCATGCTGCGTAGCATGTGCTCTGCACTGTAAGGCGTAGATGTCAGGATGCCCTGGCTTAAGTTAAAGGTGAGGTACTTATCTTCTGTTTACAACAAAAAATTACGATTTCCTTTCTATGCCTAACACCCGAACTTCATTTAATAATTCTACGTGACTTAGGTCTGAGGAGGAGTAAATTCGGTAAGTTAGTTTAGAAGATGACCTTAAAGATGAGAATTACGAAATTACAAGTCAAAACATTTAGTACTTGATCCATCTTATGTTTTGTGAAAGAACCTCTTTTAGCTTGCCAAATTCGCGTGAGTGTCAGTGTTAGTGGTAAGGTCATCACATTGCTATTAGTAGTGAAAGGGTTCACTATCAATCATTTTCGTTTTTCTTGAACAATGTTTAAGCCAGAAGTTGCTTTTTTCCCAAATGTTACTATAGCGTCTCTGTAGATGACTCTGAAATATATCAAACTGCTTGAGTCTTTTACCATTTGACTACCTGTATTCCATTTTCATGAGTAAAAAACTTCACTTACACATATTATCCTTATTTTTCGACTGTAATTGAAATCCTGTAGTTCCAGACCTTCCTTTCATTTGTGCCGTAGGCAACTTTACTCTAGCCATTGCTTGATTAGGCCTTTCTACTAGATAAGTTCAAGTAAATGTAGAAAGTCAAAAACAGCTGAGGCTGAATATTCCATAACAATCTTAAAGGTTGTTATTACATCTGAACTTTTAAGTCCAAACATTTAGTTATTACCTTACACTTAATAATTCTGACAATGGTAAAAAATAACATTGGTGTGACAAGCCTATCTGGAGGATGTTAAGAACTTGCCAATAAGAGTGGTTGAATATTGTCACACAGAAAAGAAGAGAGGCTTTACTAAATCGCTCTATGAATCATCCCCTATTGTGATCTTTGTCTCTTGTGCTCTCTGTGGTCACTCTTTTGCTTTGGCCTTAATGGTTCTTCGTACGAACTCCAATCAACCACCTGGCGAAATTGAGGACGGTAACCAATTTGTATTAAGGAGGGAAGGCCATCTAGCATCGGTAGCGCATGTTGTGAGTGCCGTTGGGATGCCTGATCAATGCTTGTACTGCGGGCTGAGCAGTGGCGAAAATTAACCCTTTTAGGGGATAGTGCCAAGGACTAAATGGTGTTTAGCACGTTAAGGAAGGGTACATTACGCTCCAAGACTAGTGTATAAATCATTGAGCTTAGGAACCCAAATGATTTTATCCGCCAAAATTTAATCCCGCTCCACCAACCGTCACTTTATAAGGCTCGGAATTTTGAATGGGCCGGAAGCAGGCACCGTTGCAACACATCTGTAGCTAGCTTTTGCACTTTCAGCCATGGGTTGGTGATACTTTCATTTTACCGTGTTTAGGATTGGAAACTGATTGACAAAATCAGAATTGGAAGATATTTGCCGGTGCTACCAATGTGGCTCTCCCAGCACTCCGAGAAGCCTTAGCAGGAACATAGCTATAGATGTAGTGTCCCGGGACTCCCTGAAGACGAAAGAAGACAAAATACTCGGGTAGAATATATATTCAGCGCAGAGAAGGTGTCTGGGTTATTGGC
>NW_020170507.1:20718-21877 GCF_000524195.1 Echinococcus granulosus
CATCACCAGAACCGAGGGATAAACCACTATCGTATTACTGTAGACCGGTTTGTGTCATTGTACGAAAGGGCTGGATGATTATAGGCAATAAGGGTAGTACTTTCTATCAAATGATCATTAAAAAGCACACGAAAAACTTTATTAAAAAATTGATTTTGCAATATATTTCACTATTTGTTCGGCATTCCTGTATCACTCTACATGATTGTATTCCATTGCTTATTCGATAGCGCTTAGAACAGCTGTTAATTTGTCTTACAAAACGCTATTATAATATTCAAAACAAAAGCTAAATAAAAAAGAAAGTAGACTGGCTAAAGCACCATGTTATCAATAAGCATAAAGCACTTTACTATAACAAAAGATGAATGCCCTTCATTCGGGTTATTACACCCGACAGTAGTGTTTTAAAAAAATTACACAAATTATTACCAATTTAAAAAACAATTTTGATTTCGAATGCATCAGCGTGGTTTTATTGTTTATTATAACGAGTTGTTGTGCTGGCGCGCAATCCTGGAAGTCTCACGTCGGTTTTCTCAAGTCTCTGAGCTTCTTGGCTTGAGTCTAGGTATTATAACCGTAGTTAACTTAAACTTGTTTTCTTAATGCCTTTTTACCATGTAGCATCGTTCTTTTGAAGAATGGGCTTTGATACTATCAACTACTCGCATCCCAGAACCTGCGGTCAGGGAAGTCGCTGCTGTCGTGTTTGCTCCAATAGACATGGGCTCATCCGCAAATACGGTCTGAACATGTGTCGTCAATGCTTCAGACAATATTGTGCACTCATTGGTTTCAAAAAGCTTGACTAAATAATTGTTCCATTTGGTGGGTTCGTCACTGCCGCTTTTGTGATTTTCTGGTGTAATTTGTAACCTTCTTGCGTACTTAAGGTATGACTTGCCAGTAGCATAATGTAATTTGGTCACTATCGCTGTAGTTAGTGTATTTTGTGCATTTCCTCCAAATTCTTGCAGTCTGGTCATTTGAAAATCAGTTTGCCACTTTGGTGTACTAACTGGTTCTTGGTAGTTTTTCAGTTCACTGTCGGCATCCACGTTTACTATCGTTTAAAATATGCCTTCACTTTTTGGACACCGTAGATGTGAATTTTCTCGTAGATTAGATGGATTTTTCACAACTAAAATTTTCACTC